>NC_044920.1:26483166-26487474 GCF_003576645.1 Ipomoea triloba
AAAAAAAAAAAAAAAAAAAAAAAAATGGAGAACTTCACTCTACCATTTAGCCACCTCATCCTATATATATATATATATATATATATATATATATATATATTCTCCATCTCTCCAAGAAAATAACCCCTTACCCCTTATTTTTTATTCCCTACTTCATCTCCTTCATGGGCATGGAGTTGAGTTAATGACTTCCCATCAAAGGCTAATCATAATTGCACAAGCATGTACTATTAACTATTACATCAAATACTAGAATCCGTGGCTCAACTAAGATAAAAAAAAATGTAATTTTTTCCATTGGATTTCTACATTAATTAAAATCATCATTCCTTAATGTCACAAGGCATTGGTTTAGTGAATGATACATCAAATCACTTAGACTTGCTTCCAACAACAAGATGTGGCTCAATTCCTATATACCGCGAACATTTTAACTTTGTAAGTTATGTTGCTAGATTTACTTTTTCAACCTACTGAAGCACAAAGAGTCAATAGTCACCTCCATTAAAGCTTAAACTCACTCCCTTATATATGTGGGTGTAAATGGGGTGTCACTAAACCACAGTCTTTAATTGGCTTGATGTATATATAACACAGAAAAGAAACGACAGAGGGAAAAGGGAGAGAATAAGTAAAGTGGGGGCAGCTGTGTAGATCCAATGGCTTAGCATAGGTAGTGTGTGACTCCGTGTCCTATCTTTCTTATATATCTTCTACATATACTATACAGCTGGTTAGCAGATATATGAAGAAGCAGGCAGCCCCCACCACGATGCCTAGCCTATCTCTCCCCCAAAACCTTCCATTCCGTTATACCTTTCTCACCCGAAAGAATCAAATTAAATCATTGTGTTCATCATATCATATCATAATGCTCCTCATCCATCAGATTCCCATTCCACTCAATTTTTTTTAAGTCTTTGTTTCCCCTCAATCCGAGCCTCATATTCCGGGAATATATAAAGAGACTTGCTTTATGATGCCGGCCATGGCCGCCACTCATCTGTGATCGATCTAACCCATATGGGAAGCTTCATCTTTGAGGGGAATGTTGTCTGGCTCGAAGCCGCCATTAATCGTATCTCCTCCGATCCATCTTTAATGGTGTTTTCGGACCAGGCTTCATTCCCCTCAATCACTCCTTCCACCGATTCATCACTGCCTGCTAGCTTAGCTTCTTTAATTTTCTTCAAATTCAAGATTGATTTGGGTTATCTGAAGTTTTGCCCACAGTTTCATGTGAATTATTGAAGTTTGTTTTGGATTTTGCAGGGAGCTGAGGAATATGTATTGGCATAATGATGAAGGGCTTTGACCCTACCTTTCTGTTCTTCTTCAATTCTTTGTTGTTGAGGTTGAAGACAATAAATTGATGATTATATTGCTGGATGGCATGGGTCTAGCACGTACAATCGCAGTAGAAATTAATGGTGAATTTCTAATTTACTTTTGGAGCATCTTCATCATCATGGCTGTGTGATTTCTGTGTCTTTAATTCCTACTACATCAATTCACCTTTTTGAGTCTAGACTGCTTCATCATCATCATATGATTGAGTAAATTAGGGCTTCTTTTCCCCTCATCATTGCTGCAACCTTCTTCAATTCTTCTTCTCCATGCAACCATCTTTCTAGGGTTTTCTCTCTCCATATACACAAACAGTACCAGTAAAATAGTGTTAATGAGTCCACACAAGCAACTCAATTGATTTTGAGCTGTTAAAGAAATGGAAATCAAAGAATTAATGAGCAAAGTTTGGATTTTTTGCTTAATTTCCTTTTCTGGACTTTTCTTTTATCCTTGTCTTTTTCCCTAATACAAGATTCCTTTTTTTAGTTTCAATTTCTGCAATAATTCCTTATTTACAACAATATATATTAAACACGTGATTGGGTGGGTGTTGATTAATCCATGGCCGTAAGATGCAGGCAGAGTGGGGAGTGGACTAAAGATCTGATCCTTCGGGCAGTCAAATGTATGATCTCCTGAGCTAAGGTACGTATTGCTTCTGCTTTATTGTTATTCTTTTCGATCTGTCAGATCAAATTTTTTGTCCTTTTTTTGTTGTTCTTTCCAGTCTAATCTACTCCTAAAGTAAATATGCCTTTTACATTTATTCTGAATGAATGTTGCACCACTAATCTATATTCTCCTCAATCTAAAGATAAGGGACAATAAATCTTCACCATATATATAATACATCCACTCCTTATATTCTTATCATTACAAAATATAATTTTTTTTGGATTGACATAAACGGGGTGTTTGATAAATAGCCGTTAGTTGTTAGCTGATTGATTGAGTTAATGTGTTTGATTAGTAAATAGCATCAGCTGTTAACTGATAACTAATTATATGCAAAATGACGCAGCTTTTTTAATTTTAACGTTTTGAAACAATAAGCTATTATAAAAAGTTAATTAATCCAGCGCTCATATTGACTATTTAACCAAGTCAAATATCTAGTGGTCAAACAAGTCAAAGTTGACTGGTAAGCTAACTATATTACCAAACCGGACCATAATATAACTACCGCTAATTTCTCCGTCTGTCCATCCAATATATATTGTCATATTTAATCAAACATAAATTTAAAAGATTACATTTAGTAACTTATACCATCAACACATTTGCTTTTGGAGACAATTGCAACATGCCATATCATTTATTTATTTTTAAGTTCATGTGGACTGCAATTTTGCTAATATGACAAATTGTACACCCTACATGGACAAGGTGGAGCCCAAAATTGTTTTGATTGTTAATTATTGTTGTTGTTATTAGTATTGTCATTGTTGTTGTTATTATTATTTTATTTTGTGTGAAAGTACGAACTATTTTTGAAAGTGGATGGACTTGCATGGATGTATAGAGAATATTAGTGGTAATTGCAAATAGATAAATTTATAGAAAGCAAAATTTTTAAGCATATAACGTGACTACACAATTCTTTATATTATCACGTTAGATAGTGAATGATTTTAGTGAAATTTTTTTGTTCCTATAGTATGATCCATTGCAAATATGATGATATATATAATAGTAGAGTCTACTTACTAATATTTTAGGGATTTTGGATGCTGATAGCCATAGTGATATATTTCTATTTTTACCGTTGTAAACATTTTTAAAAGGTGATATTTTAGGGAATGAAGTAATAAATGTGCCAAAAATCTTATGGTCAAGCGGTATAAGTATGGTTCTCTCAAATGAGATATCACAAGTTTGAATCTCAAGTATATATGGGTAAATATTACATTTTAATAGAGTCAATAGTAGTGATTAGGATGATATTTGCATGGATTTGTATACCCATTAATCTTAAATTTGATTTGGACTAGACAGGGAGTGTAATAGGATTGTTTACGCAACACTTTGGCTACAAAAAAACTAACACACAAAGAATACGTAGACGTCCACTTAGCTTGCCGGTTTGTGCATGACCAAATCATCAGTGATGGAAGGTGTTTGGGTGCTGAGTTGAGATGATTGGGAACAACGCGGAAGTTACGTACTACACACAGAAGCTGACTGCCACAAACATATCTGAAGTTGACAACACCTAAGCCTATCAAATTCTATACCACTTAGTCAGTACACTTCACCCCTATGGAAAGAAAATAATACTATGTGTATTTTCAATTTTTACTCATAACTTTTATTTTCAATATCAATTTTTTTTATCTAAATATACTTTTTTTTTTTTAGAGGTTTACATGATAAAAATAACATATTATTGCTTGTCACTCCAGAGTATATATAGTAAAAACTCTAATATAGATATATATTTTTTTTGAGTTTTTCATACCAAAAAAAGATGTTCTTTTATTTTTTATTTTTTGGCCATTAGTTGGTTAGACTGTGCATATATGATCTCAAGTGTCACCCGTTGTTGCACATTTAGTCCCACTACTCGGGGTCTGGCTCAATCATGAATCATAATTGAAGCAAAACAAGGTGGTCAAGCTAAAAGCAACCACATAAGTGATTTTTGGGTGAATTTTTGTAGCAGAAAAAATTAGTGGTGATTTTTAGATTGATGAGGGTGCGATTTTTGATAATTATTTCTCTTGCAAATAACAATTTTTGGTGGGATCCACTAATTAAGAAAATTAGAAACAGTTACCGGAGTGTGCGTGTGGCACATTGCAAGCTCTAGCTGGGCACATAAATCCATTTTATTTATTTATTTCACTTTAACTTTGTTGTCAGGTTTTTTTCTCTTTTTTTTCCCCTTTATTTTCTTCTTCTCTCTTCCCTCTCTTCCTTACATGCCTCTGCAAAAAAAAAAAAAAAAAAAAAAAAAAA
>NC_044920.1:26487545-26705124 GCF_003576645.1 Ipomoea triloba
AAAAAAAAAAAAAAAAAAAAAAGCAACTTCCGTCAGCTGGGAAGAGAAGGCATTTCTTTAATTTCAATTTTGCTAAAAAAGGCAAGTGTTGGTTCAAGTAAAGTGACTTTCCAAACTTCAAAAATTGCCATTTTCATGAAACGCATTTTCAATGGCTAGCTTTGCTTAGCTTAGCTAGCTCTTGTAGACATTAGCACCCAATTTCCGTCAGCTGATTGAACCATACAAAAACCACAGTACTGCTCCCACCTCTCATCTGACGTTGTACCTATGTCTGCTGGACTTGTCGTCTCTTGAAATCTGCGGCCTTTTAGCTTTCAAGTACTCCGTAATTTACATTAAGTTTTAAAGAGAATATTAAAGAAAAGTAGTACCATTGGCTATTAATATAATCATATCATCATCAACTGGTTAATACACAGTGCCGCACAGTTTCAAATTAATCCACAATTATATCCAAGGCTTGGGAACTAGCATCATTTGTCAAAAATGATGTGTATTCAGAGGAATCTGGTATGGAACTCGAATATTGATCCATTTCCATAATTGGTTCTGAATGGAAAGTGTTTTCAGGTGGCATTTGGAGCAGCTCAAGATCGCCTTCAAGCATTTCGACCACCCTACTCATAGAGGGCCTTTGAGTTGGGCTCGTTTGGATGCACCAAAGCCCAACTATGGTCATCTTCTTTGTAATTCTCTTCTCATCCTCATCTCCTTCTCCCAGCTCAATTGCCTTGCCCTTGTTGATATCACTGTAAATCCAAGATGGGAAATATTTACTTGACTCATTTTGTTCGGTAACCGGGTTTTCCTTCAGGCCTAGCATTTCCATTAGTAGCATTCCGAAGCTATACACATCTGCCTTGTGAGAAATGGCTCCAATCCTTCTGGTAATCAACTCGGGTGCCACATACCCAATTGTTCCACGGGCTGCAGTTAGTGTGACTATGCTTTTATCAGTCGGGAAGAGTTTAGCAAGACCAAAATCAGAGATTTTTGGGACGAAATTCTCATCCAAAAGTATATTGTGCGGTTTGATGTCGAAATGTAGAATTTGAATGTCGCAGCCTCGGTGCAAGTACTCAATCCCACGGGCTACTCCCACTGCAATCTCAAATTTCCTTTGCCAATTCAACAAACTCGCATTAACTCCTCGATTAATATACTTGTCAAGGGATCCATTAGGCATGAAGTCATACACCAGAGCACGCTTATAATTCTCCGCACAATACCCGACAAGTTGAACAACATTGACATGATGAATCCTTCCCATGGAACCAACTTCATTGATGAAATCTTGGCCGTTAGACTTGGGCTTGCTTATTACCTTCACTGCAACATCGCGGCCACTTCGAAGTTTACCTTTGTAAACAGAACCAAATCCCCCTTCTCCTAGCTTCTCCTTGAAGCCTTTGGTCATATTCTTGATGTGTCTGTAGGAGTACCTAATGGGCGACAGATTATTCTCAGCGTTTAGGAAATTCTCAATTGCATCGAACACTGACAGGTGCCTTCTTTGCAGTTTGATAATTAGGAACACTATAGCACATGGAATTCCAATTATAATCCTTAGAAGAATACTGATCCCTGCAATCCAACGCAGAGAGATGATATATACATATATATATAGTCTGATTTCTGTATAACATTATGAGGCTCAATATTGATCACATAGGTTTAATTTGTCCGTAACTTAGTAACTAGAACAAGAAGCTTACCTCCCAAAACTGCAGCTGCAGCTATAAGTATACCCACACCTACAAAATATTCCAAAAATTATTAGTTACAGAATTATACTACAGAGTTTTCAAAATAGCCTTAAAACTCTTTAAACGAGATTGAGTTCTTGCCACAAAAGCCAAAATCTCTCCCCTCGAAGACTCAACACCTCAGTCTGACAAAATTGTAGAGGGGTAAATAAAGGTGACTTAATGGCTCATTAAGTGGGAAGACTATTGACTGATGCTGAGACACCTCACAAGAGGGTGAAACTCTCATACTGCAATTGACTCATCATATGTTTTTGTCTATAATCTATCGCCCAGAAATCAACTGAACTACAAGAGAGACAAAGATTGAGTACTTACCCTTTAGAAGATGGAATGCCATTCCCGAGGGGCTATCTACAATAAGATCGTCATGGGGATTCAATTAAGTTAGATACAAGCTAAGATATGCAGTTGAGGGAGGAATAATGGAGGATGAGTTACTTTTCATTCTTACCGGGCACGCAGGTAACCACATTTAGAGCTCCAACTTCACACTTTTCTTTCCCGCATGGCTCACAAAGAACTGCCTGGAACCAGGATAGCTCAAATCCATACATCATAGCATCATGGATATCCAAAAGACTAACATTCTGAGCCCCATTTTCTTGAATTTTCCATGAAGTCTGGGTTATGAGATCAACCCGGCATGAAACTCTTAAATCTGATGCTATAAAGGGGCCTATCTTAGCATAAGCAAAGCCTCCAGAGGAATAGAATGGAGCATTCCCTGTAAGATTAAAACTGAATAATATAGGATCTAACCTCCAGCCATAGTTGGTGTTTGTTGTTGCCTGAATGAACTGTGTTGAGTGCTGCCTTTGCTTGAGTGAACTGTATTTTTCCCTCACTTTTACTCTATACTCTCTGGATGGTGTATGAGACTGAATGTTTGAGCAGTGAGAGGTTGAGGTCCTTAAATAGCTGCAGACCATCAATGCAGCAGAAATCCCAAATGTCTTCCTACAGTTGTTTGTACCACAAATGGTTTGTCTCCCAAATGAAAATGACAGGTTTGGACTTTTATTGGACAAAACCTTTCATCTCCTTATTAGACAAAACCTTTCATTCCCACCATTGGTTCTATTAGAACAGTCATTAGCTGTTATTTCTACAAAAGCCGAAGAATTCTTCATTGGGAAAGGACAGGTGAAGAAAACAATTGGCACTGTAATTTCAAGAAAAGTTCTGTTCTGAAAAAGGTCGATGTCATATGTATTGCTCCCACCACCAAAACTGTACCGGCCTAAAGCATATTGAGGAAACGAACACATATTGTTTTCTTGCACGCCAGGATCGGCCACACGGATAGTGTAGTTGTTGTAATTGATGGATTGGACATAGTATTTCTGGGAATTTAAAGTTAACACTGTTTGATTTTGTTCGCAGGTTAACTCGTAATTGGCCTGGCCACAATCTTGTGGATCGGTAATTAGTCGAAAAGGGTAGGTAATATTGTGGATGCTCCCACAGGAAGAAGGGTTGCATTGGCTGTTGGAAAACCATGGAAATTGGATTACAAGTATGCTTATTAGACATGCAATGACTAGAGGTTTTGATCTGCAGGCTGTTGCAACCATTTTGTTGAGGTACGGTGATTGGCTTGTGAAGACGATGATTTAATAAATCCAATTATTATTTTGATTATTTCTAGGCGTTGACCATTCTATTTAGTGGGCTGTCTGCACCCGTGTAATTCAAACTAGTTGCTTATCCACGGTTTGGCAAATTGGCACTAGGCCACTAGCATTTGTTTACATAAAGTATTTCATCGTTCACATGGGATGATAAGAAAAGTGATTTTGCACTGGCAACTCAATTGATTCCGTCCAACAATTCTCTCTTGGTCATAACTGTTTATTACTTACTATTATTTTAAACATAGTTTTATTTTTTTATATACTTGTCACATTTTGGAAAGGTAAAGTGTTGAATTTGATTTTTAACCAACTTCGCTTAACAATTCCTGGTCACTCATTGTTGAACTTGGTCTTTCTTTGGCTTAAACTCAACATTTATGGGTTTCTAGAGGACGCAAAACACTGATCTTCCACGTAATAGCCCATTGAGGTAACTTGATTTATCCCTGTTAGGTCGAGGTGTGGAGCTTGAGCATGGGGAATTGTGGGCAAGAAAAGTCATTATATTCATATGTGTTGACTTTGAACACTTTGGCACTTATGCGGGGACAGCAGCCATTGTAATAATGAAGGACCAGAGCGAGTGATGTGAGTATTGCTCAGAGATGGCGAACTTCTTCTCCTTCTTCTTCTCATTTCGTCTCTTAATCATTGCCCTACTTCCATTTCTTGTTCTGGGGATTGATGATTGCGGGGAGAGCAGGTGCAGAAAAGGCGGCCCGAGAATCCGTTTCCCTTTCAAGCTCAAACACGAGCAAGATCAGCACTGTGGGTACCCCGGATTCGAGTTATCCTGTGACAACAATGGCAACACTGTGATGGAATTTCCGCATGCAGTGCAATTACACGTCGATCGGATTGACTACGTTTCCCAGCAGATCTTCCTGTCGGATCCTCATGCCTGTGTTCCCGGCAAGATGCTATTAAACCTTAATTTATCCGAAACTCCATTCCAGTATTCCAATCCCGCCCCAATCTTGCTTGAGTACTCCCTGTTCAACTGTTCCGATGATGCATCAAAGTATCCTGAGAATTTCGATGATCAGATAATTTCGTGTCTTGGTGTTCCTGGTCACCAAGTACACGCCTTTTATTCTTTTATGTCCATCGATTATTTCCCTTCCCCATCTTGCATAAAATTCCATGAAACTACATTGCCCTTTCAGAAGGAAACTCTTAGTAGTATGAGTACTCTTCAACTTAATTGGTCAAGACCATCCTGTTCACATTGTGAGACACAGGGCAAGTTTTGTAGCTTGAACAACACACTATCAGCAGAAGTTCAATGCCTTAACAGACCCAAGAAGACAGGATCCAAAACCCTAATTATTGCAGGTAATGCTCAAATCTTAATTTATTTGTCACCAGGAACCAGCTGAGCTACCTGTGCGGGCTGATTCTGATTTCTTGGGAATAAAAGTATATGCCATTCTGATTTGTTGTCTGAAACATATATATGCAGGTTCCATTTCAGGATTCTTTCTGGTGGCAATTGTCACCTTTGGCGCCTACCAGTTTTACACCAGAGGCAAAATGCATAAAGAGAATCAGAAAAGAGTTGAGAAATTTTTGGAAGATTACAGAGCTGTGAGGCCAACAAGATATAGCTTTGCTGATATCAAGAAAATCACCAATCAGTTGAGTGAAAGACTGGGAGAAGGAGGTTATGGAACTGTGTACAAAGGGAAGGTTTCCAGTGAAATTCTTGTTGCAGTCAAAGTGCTGAAAGATTCCAAGGGGAACGGCGAAGAGTTCATCAATGAAGTCGGGATAATAGGGAAGATCCACCATGTTAACGTGGTTCGTTTGGTAGGGTATTGCGCGGATGGATTTAGACGGGCACTGGTGTACGAGTACTTGCCAAATGAATCCCTGGAGAAATACATATTTTCAACAGAGTCAAAGAATGTAGCCCTGAGTTGGAAGAAGATTCAAGAAATAGCTCTTGGGATAGCTAAAGGGATGGAGTATCTTCATCAAGGTTGTGACCAGCAAATCCTTCATTTCGACATCAAACCCAACAACATCCTGCTAGACCACAACATGAATCCCAAGATTTGCGATTTTGGACTCGCGAAACTGTGCTCCAAAGAGAAAAGTGCTGTCACCATGACGGCCGCCAGGGGAACCATGGGCTACATTGCACCAGAAGTCGTGTCAAGGAATTTTGGCAAAGCGTCTCACAAGTCCGACGTTTATAGCTTTGGCATGTTGCTTCTTGAAATGGTCGGAGGAAGGAAGAATGACACCGGGCAGCAGGAGGGTAGTTTTCCAGAATGGGTGTACAATCACTTGAACAGAGGAGGAGAGCTGCGAATTCGTATTGAGGAGGATGATGATGAAGCAATTGCGAAAAAACTAGCGATCATAGCGCTGTGGTGCATTCAGTGGCAACCTGTGGATCGGCCATCAATGAAAATGGTGGTTCAAATGATGGAAAGAGAGGGAGATGACTTGGTGCTGCCCTCTAGCCCTTTTGCAGGCTCTCAAATGTGAATCACCACAATAGTGATCTATGTCCTTCTGTCTCTTTTAGAAAGCTTTTTTACAAGAATGAGTTGTAAGACCAAAATCTCAATTTGAATGGTTTAACACACAATATTACTAACACAGTTAGGTCGAATTTGATTTGGACAGCACATGTAATAACATATGATTACCATATTTTTGAAAATTTATTATATCTATCTTACAATAAGGTCAACATAATATGTAATTTGAACAGAGCAGCAAAGTGATATATAATAATGGGACCATCTAATTGCACACTGCGCATACCCTTTAATCCACAATTATACCTATGCTGTTGGAATTAGCAGAATTGGGCAATAATGCTATGGATTCAGATGATTCTGGCATGGAACTTTGTTCTTGATCCACTTCCATAATTGGCTCCGAAAGGAAAGTTTCCGTCGGCATTTGCAGCAGCTCAACGTCTCCTTCAAGCATTTCAACAACCCTACTCATTGAAGGCCTTGGGATTGGACTGGTTTGGATGCACCAAAGCCCAACTATGGTCATCTTCTTTGTAATTCTCTTATCATCCTCATCTTCTTCTCCCATCTCAATTGCCTTGCCCTTGTTGATGTCATTGTAAATCCAAGATGGGAAGTATTTACTCGACTCGTCTTGTTCAGTAACCGGTGTTCTCTTTAAGCCTAGCATTTCCATGAGTAGCATTCCGAAGCTATATACATCAGCCTTATGAGAAATAGCTCCAATGCTTCTATTGATCAGCTCCGGCGCCACATACCCAATTGTTCCACGAGCAGCAGTCAACGTGACAATGCTTTTATCGGTAGGAAACAATTTTGCAAGACCAAAATCAGAGATTTTTGGAATGAAGTTATCATCCAAAAGGATATTGTGTGGTTTAATGTCAAAATGCAGGATTTGGATGTCACAACCTCGGTGCAAGTACTCAATCCCACGGGCGACGCCCACTACAATCTCAAACTTCCTTTCCGAATTCAACAAACTCGCATTAACTCCTTGATTAATGTACTTGTCAAGGGATCCATTAGACATGAAATCATACACAAGAGCATGCTTGGAATTTTCTGCACAATATCCAACAAGTCGAACAATGTTGACATGATGAATCCTTCCCATGGAACCAACTTCATTGATGAAATCTTGACCGCTAGACTTGGGCTTGCTCATTATCTTCACTGCAACATCGCTGCCACTTCGAAGTCTGCCTTTGTAAACAGTACCATAGCCCCCTTCTCCCAACTTCTGCTTCAAGCCCTTTGTCATATTCTTAATGTGTCTGTAAGAATACCTAATGGGCAAGAGATTATTATCGGCACTGAGGAAATTCTCGATTGCATCGAACACTGATAAATGCCTTCTGTGGAATTTGATAATTAGAAACACAATTGCGCATGGAACTCCAATTATAATCTTTAATAGAGTGATTAGACACGCAAGTCCGGCCACAGCTGCAAAATATTACAAATTCTATTAAAGTATTTATACTAAAAAGAGTGGTACGGTGCAGTTATATTTACAGAGCAGTTCGTGAGAAGAGATTGAGTTCTTACCCCCAAGAGCCGTCGGTATTGTTCTATATCGATAGAAACCTACAATAATATTGTGATGGGAATGGAGTTACGTTAGAGATGGAGAAGATGTAGAAGTGAGGAAAATTTACTTCTCAAGTTAGCAATCATACATGATAAAGAGAAATTAAGATGATATATGTATGTGATCTAGTCAAGACAAGCTAAGTCACCTATCATTCTTACCGTAGTTGTTCCAGCAGGTTATCTCATGTGTGGTGTCATCAAGTTCACATTCTCCACTCCACCTGCAATTTTGATCACAAACAGCCTGGAACCAGGATAGCTCAAACCCATACGTCAAAGCATCATAGATTTCCAATAGACTAATATTAATCTGAGACGACACATTATTTTCTTGAATTCCCCAGGAAGTCATAGTTATGACCTCAACCCGGCATGAAACTCTTAAATCCGATGCATTAAGAGTGCCTAACTTAACATAAGCTTGGCCTGCAGAAGGGTAGGATGGAGCATTATTATTCCTACCACTCCTGCTTTTATTATTCCAACACTCTTTGGTCATTTCTACAAAAGTGGAAGACTTCATTGGGAAGGGACAGCTCAAGAAAATAATTGGCACAGTAATTAAAGGAATTGGAGGCAACTTTTCCCAATAATATGGTGTCCTCTTGGCACGTGATATGCTATATGGATAACCACCGTGGTATCTAAACAAATTGTACCGACTTACAGCATATCGGGGAAAGGAGCACACGTTATTGGTTTCTTGTACATCAGGATCAACCACACGGATAGTGTAGTTGTTGTAATTGATGGACTGAACATAGTATTTCTGGGAATAATGTAAAGTTAACACTGTTTGGTTTTTGAAGGGTGTAGTTTTCGCGGTGGATGGAAAGTAATAGGTGGTAAAACGGGAAGAAGTTCCCGAGTATCGTTCTCAAAGGATGGCAAGGAGGGAGTTCAAGCAGTAAGGGGATTAAGCACAAGAGTGTTTAGTGTTTGAAAGCTAACCCAAACATAGTAAGAAAATGCACATGAAACATTAGGAAAATAAGGAACAAACAATGGAAACGATCAATTTGGAAAGGAGGATTTGGATCTTGCAACTCATATAGGTATCCTTGATTTCCTAAGATACTAGGCTAGCAACACTTAGATAATGAAAATGAGGCAAGACAACTATGCCAACGCCACTCTCGTGGTCATTGGCCTATCATCTAGTCCATAGTCCCATTCTCATGGCAACTAGGCTAGGTGAGGCAAATTATCGAACACATGGTGTGCTATTTGCCTTCCAATCCCCCTTTTCTCAAAGGTGGGAAGGAAACGTGCTAGGCTAGGCTAAGGAGTATCCCTACTCTCGTAGGTGAGACTCCTTCTCCAAACACCTCTCATATAGGTTGATCATTCCCACACAAGAGTCAAAGAAGATCACCATTCACACAATCAAACTCATAGTCAAAGCAATTGCAAAACCTAATTAATCAATTCAAAGCTCAAGAATATCCATACAACATTGCTCAATCCAAATCCACAAAGATCTATCTAATCATACTTGAAATTGAAATAGCAAAAGCAAAAGTAATGACAAGAAATTAAAAGGAAGACTTAGCTTGAAATTAAACCTTGAACTTGAAATTGAATGTAGATCTCAATCTTGCAACAATGGAATTCTTCTCTAATTCTAATCTAAACTAAGAATTGCAATGTGGAGTGAATTGGGAATGTTGAGTGAATTGGGGGAGATCTCTCTAGGCTAATCCTAGAGAGAGAAATATTCTAAACTGATCTAAAACTGAAGTGTGATGGATCCCCTGAAAAATGGCTCAATTCCCCTTTTAAATCTCGCCCAACCGCCAACTTTCCGCGATGGACGCACGGGTGGACGCGCGTCCACGGGCGCGTCCACTGCGATAAATGCGTCCAGACTTCAACTTCTGCGAGCGTTCTGATGGACGCCCGGGTGGACGCGCGCGTCCACTGCGCGTCCACAGCAGACTGCTGCACAGACTTCAAACTTCAGAGAGTGAAAAATTGGACGCAGGGGTGGACGCCTGGTGGACGCGCGTTCACTGGGGCGTCCACTGGGCGTCCATGGTGTATTTCGCACTCCAACTTCGACTCGTGAATCCTTCTTCGAAATCTAGCCATTTTCTGCCTTTTTGCCCATCTTTTTACCTACAAAATGATTAACCAAGTGTGGAACGGGGTCCAATGGCAATATGAAGCATTCTAACGCAATAAAGGGACAAATCAAACACAAAAGCTACAAATTGTGCACTAGATGATCCGATAACAACCTTATAAAGATGGCATCTTTTGCACTTATCAAACTTTCCACACTTTAAACCTTGCTTGTCCTCAAGCAAGCTATCCTTGAATCAAGCACACATAAGTGAAAAAGATGCCACAACTTTGATATTCAAGCAAGCTAAGACACAAGAATGATGCATACATTTGAAATCAATACATTCCTTAAGCTATCATGAAAATGTGTTCTTAAACAATCCTTCGATTCTCAATAACGACTATCCCAAGAACAAAAATCCTTTGGTAAAAATAAAGCATTTAGATTACTTCCAATTGTCATACGAGTCAAGCATGCAATCCAATAAAGGGTTCACCAACCATTTAAAGCGGGCCACTAGGCGAGCCAACTAGTGGGACCGATGTGCACAAACCAAACCTATTAGACCACCCTTATAACCTCAAGCCCCCTAGATTCTAGTGTGATAAACAAAAAGGCTTTAAGGTTATCTACTACCCCTCAAGACCGACCATCGGGCTACCCGATCTCACATGGAGCTCCATGCTTTTTCGAGAACTGTGCAATGGGTGCCCGGTCCCAACGGGATAGATCTCTCCTTTTCTCATTCCCCAAGATAACCTCATCGGGCTACCCGACTTCACATGGATATCCATGCTTTTTCGAAGACGGTGCAATGGGTGCCCGAATCTCAGCGGAATGGCTCTCTTCAATTTTCTCATCTCCCAAGACTTCGTATCGGGGCAACCGACTTCACGTGGATCTCCACGCTTTTTCGAAGACAGTGCGATGGTTGCCCCTAACTTGCCCTAGCGAGACGGTTCATCTTTTTCATATCCTAAGGTGGCCACATTGGGCTCTTTTGGGGTTTTTGGCCTCATTGGGCTCTTTTGAACAACTTAAAGTAAAGCATCACCTTCACAACCCCACACTACACCTTCGGGAGAGCAAAATAAAGAAAATTAGGTTCAATTCCGGGCTTAGTAAGCATTATATTACTAGGTTTGATAGGTGCACACTCCCACTTCGTTACCTCCTTGACTATGGTCCGGGTTAAATGAGAGGTGAATATCACACAATCAAGCAACAATTCGTCAAATTTAAACAAAAGTATAAGAATTTTCTTCCACGGGATAGTCCTAATTGAGAAACAAGGGTTCATTCAAAACACACATTTTCCCAAAATAGATTAAACAATGTATTCATTTCAAACATATCCAACATTCTAAGTCAAGCAATACTTTTGCAAATCAAAGTCTTCAAGCACAAAGGTACTTCTCTTTCCACACTTTAAAACGAACATCGTCCTCGATGTTCACACTAAACACAAGGTGGACAAGTCAAAGGTCTCAACATAACTATGCCCTTTCCACACTTTAAAAGTGTGTTACGAGCTAACGGATCACACAAACAAGCTTTTNCTTGGCGTCCATGGTGTATTTCGCAGTCCAACTTCGACTCGTGAATCCTTCTTCAAATTCTAGCCATTTTCTGCCTTTTTGCCCATCTTTTTACCTACAAAATGATTAACCAAGTGTGGAACGGGGTCCAATGGCAATATGAAGCATTCTAACGCAATAAAGGGACAAATCAAACACAAAAGCTACAAATTGTGCACTAGATGATCCGATAACAACCTTATAAAGATGGCATCTTTTGCACTTATCAAACTTTCCACACTTTAAACCTTGCTTGTCCTCAAGCAAGCTATCCTTGAATCAAGCACACATAAGTGAAAAAGATGCCACAACTTTGATATTCAAGCAAGCTAAGACACAAGAATGATGCATACATTTGAAATCAATACATTCCTTAAGCTATCATGAAAATGTGTTCTTAAACAATCCTTCGATTCTCAATAACGACTATCCCAAGAACAAAAATCCTTTGGTAAAAATAAAGCATTTAGATTACTTCCAATTGTCATACGAGTCAAGCATGCAATCCAATAAAGGGTTCACCAACCATTTAAAGCGGGCCACTAGGCGAGCCAACTAGTGGGACCGATGTGCACAAACCAAACCTATTAGACCACCCTTATAACCTCAAGCCCCCTAGATTCTAGTGTGATAAACAAAAAGGCTTTAAGGTTATCTACTACCCCTCAAGACCGACCATCGGGCTACCCGATCTCACATGGAGCTCCATGCTTTTTCGAGAACTGTGCAATGGGTGCCCGGTCCCAACGGGATAGATCTCTCCTTTTCTCATTCCCCAAGATAACCTCATCGGGCTACCCGACTTCACATGGATATCCATGCTTTTTCGAAGACGGTGCAATGGGTGCCCGAATCTCAGCGGAATGGCTCTCTTCAATTTTCTCATCTCCCAAGACTTCGTATCGGGGCAACCGACTTCACGTGGATCTCCACGCTTTTTCGAAGACAGTGCGATGGTTGCCCCTAACTTGCCCTAGCGAGACGGTTCATCTTTTTCATATCCTAAGGTGGCCACATTGGGCTCTTTTGGGGTTTTTGGCCTCATTGGGCTCTTTTGAACAACTTAAAGTAAAGCATCACCTTCACAACCCCACACTACACCTTCGGGAGAGCAAAATAAAGAAAATTAGGTTCAATTCCGGGCTTAGTAAGCATTATATTACTAGGTTTGATAGGTGCACACTCCCACTTCGTTACCTCCTTGACTATGGTCCGGGTTAAATGAGAGGTGAATATCACACAATCAAGCAACAATTCGTCAAATTTAAACAAAAGTATAAGAATTTTCTTCCACGGGATAGTCCTAATTGAGAAACAAGGGTTCATTCAAAACACACATTTTCCCAAAATAGATTAAACAATGTATTCATTTCAAACATATCCAACATTCTAAGTCAAGCAATACTTTTGCAAATCAAAGTCTTCAAGCACAAAGGTACTTCTCTTTCCACACTTTAAAACGAACATCGTCCTCGATGTTCACACTAAACACAAGGTGGACAAGTCAAAGGTCTCAACATAACTATGCCCTTTCCACACTTTAAAAGTGTGTTACGAGCTAACGGATCACACAAACAAGCTTTTANCTTCCAAAGGTTTGCAACTATCCACGTCCATGAGTATGCTATTCTCTTCCGAATTTCCTCTTTTTTCATTTTTCTTCTTTTCACCAAACTCCTTTTCATCATTTCTCACTTTATACTCAACTTCCTCCTTTACACTCTCATCTCTTGTCTTTTCCTTCTCCTCTTCTATGATTTTGCCATGAACTTCCTCAAACAACACCTTCTTATTTTCAAAATTTTCTTCTTCATTTTCCTTTTCTATAGTCATACTCTCTTCACTCCGATCTTTACCAATCAAATCATGAATATATAAAGCATCATTAAGGCAATTATCATGGAAGTTCACCAATTCAACATCAATTAAAAGGCAATTATCATGGAAGTTCACCAATTCAACATCAATTAAATCACACAAGCTAGCCTCGATATTCATATCATCATCAATTAAATCACACAAGCTAGCCTCGATATTCATATCATCATCACCACAAAGCATCTCATGCAAATCGATATTCATATCATCATCACCACAAAGCATCTCATGCAAATCATTAGCAAGTTCATTTGACAAAGATTCATCACCAAAAGTAAAAGACTCAAGAATATCATTCTCATTTTCAACCCCTTCTATCATTATTTCTTGTTTCTCATTCTCCCTCTCTTCGTCACTATTCAACAAAACATCCCTTTCACTTCCATCTATTTCCTCCTCGACTTCTCCAAGAAATTCATGAACATACATAGCATCATCAATACAATCATCAAAGAATTTCACGAACTCAACATCATTCAATTCACACACATTCGCATCATCATGCACATTATCATCACCACATACTATCTCATGCAATTTATCATCATTCTCATTAATCAAAGCATTATCATCAAACGTGAAAGATTCAAGGCCATCATTATCTTTTAAAGAAACGGAAGAATTGTTTTCACAAGGATTGGAAGAGTTGCCATCATAAGAATTAGAGAAATTATCCACACATGACTCTATTGAATTATTCTCCATAGAATTGAAAGAATTATTTTCACAAGTATCAACACAATTTTCATCATCATCGGAGGAGGAGTCAAATGAATCATTATCACTAAAGTCATAAGGGTTGAAAAAATTGACCTCATTATCAACATCTTCATTTATGCCATTATTTTCACTAGTCATATCTACCACGTTTTCAATTCCATCATCAACACAATCAATGTTAGCATTATCAAAATGAATAGGCACATGAATATCATCACAATCATTATTCTCATCACACATGTCGGCCCAAGATTTAGAAATTTTATCACCAAGAGTAGTGCTAACACTAATAGGGTCAAGTGTCTTACCACATGCAAGCTCAATAGTGTCACCACATGACTTTTCCTCTTCCCACACTATCTCCACATCACCATCACTCTCCTTTTCCTCAACATTCTCATATTCTTGCTTCCACCCTTCCCTAATATTGGCCATTTCTTGCTTTAATTCTTCTATCCTTGCCAACATCTTGTTCTTCATGTCTTCCATGTTTTCCTCCTCATATGGTTGCATCATGTACTCCTCATTCTCATAGTGGTTGCACTCTTGATCAATTTCGTCCCTATGGTGATTGTACCTACATTCACATGGGAAGTTAGTCTTACATTTCTTGCAATATGGGTACTTTTGGCATTGATACTTATAGTGAGGCCCTTTACAAGCATAACAAATCACTTGTCGATTCATATCTTCAAGCATGTGTTCCTCAATGGTCTTGAAGCGGTCATTCGGGTCTCTTGGCTTGGGTTTCAACAAATGGTCATACATGTGCTTGATAATAGATTTCTTTTTGGGTGGAGGTGTGTTTTGAGTATACGATTGTGGAGAGTAGGATTGGGATGTGTAAGAGTCGTAGGATTGAGAATTAGAGAATCCTCTTTGTTGAGGGTAGTCATCATCTTCGTCATAGTGGATAGATTGGTAAGATTTTGAATCATAGCTTTGAGGTAGTGGTGGGGCTCTTCTTGAGTAGTGGTAATCACCATATTCTCTATCATCATATTGAGTTCTTGATATTTGCCTTGGTGGTGGATCATCATACTCATCATATGCCTTATCATCATATTGAGGTCTTGATGGTTGCCTTCTTGGTTGGTATTCTTCTTGTGAAGATCCATATGTCCTTGAGTAAGGTTGTTCATAGTCCTCATAATCTCTATAACCATAGGGGTTAGAAACTTGAGCATTATAGCCTCCCCTTGGTTGCCTATATCCTACTTGATCTTCATAGTAATCCTCTTGTTGATATCTTGCTTGAGAATACACTATAGAGGATCAACCTATCAACACAAAGATAAGAGAGTGTTTTGCAACTAGAAGTAGTTGCGAGTGAGAGTAGTAGCAATTGAAATGACAAAAAGATTAAAATGTAAACAAAGTAAATTGCAAAAATAAAAAGTAAAAAGGGGGGGGGGGTTAGACTCTCTAACTTGAACACTTGCTCATGTTAATCCAAAGGCACTTACTACTCAAAAACCGATGCCATCCCCGGCAACGGCGCCATTTGAAGGGTGTAGTTTTCGCGGTGGATGGAAAGTAATAGGTGGTANCTCGATATTCATATCATCATCACCACAAAGCATCTCATGCAAATCATTAGCAAGTTCATTTGACAAAGATTCATCACCAAAAGTAAAAGACTCAAGAATATCATTCTCATTTTCAACCCCTTCTATCATTATTTCTTGTTTCTCATTCTCCCTCTCTTCGTCACTATTCAACAAAACATCCCTTTCACTTCCATCTATTTCCTCCTCGACTTCTCCAAGAAATTCATGAACATACATAGCATCATCAATACAATCATCAAAGAATTTCACGAACTCAACATCATTCAATTCACACACATTCGCATCATCATGCACATTATCATCACCACATACTATCTCATGCAATTTATCATCATTCTCATTAATCAAAGCATTATCATCAAACGTGAAAGATTCAAGGCCATCATTATCTTTTAAAGAAACGGAAGAATTGTTTTCACAAGGATTGGAAGAGTTGCCATCATAAGAATTAGAGAAATTATCCACACATGACTCTATTGAATTATTCTCCATAGAATTGAAAGAATTATTTTCACAAGTATCAACACAATTTTCATCATCATCGGAGGAGGAGTCAAATGAATCATTATCACTAAAGTCATAAGGGTTGAAAAAATTGACCTCATTATCAACATCTTCATTTATGCCATTATTTTCACTAGTCATATCTACCACGTTTTCAATTCCATCATCAACACAATCAATGTTAGCATTATCAAAATGAATAGGCACATGAATATCATCACAATCATTATTCTCATCACACATGTCGGCCCAAGATTTAGAAATTTTATCACCAAGAGTAGTGCTAACACTAATAGGGTCAAGTGTCTTACCACATGCAAGCTCAATAGTGTCACCACATGACTTTTCCTCTTCCCACACTATCTCCACATCACCATCACTCTCCTTTTCCTCAACATTCTCATATTCTTGCTTCCACCCTTCCCTAATATTGGCCATTTCTTGCTTTAATTCTTCTATCCTTGCCAACATCTTGTTCTTCATGTCTTCCATGTTTTCCTCCTCATATGGTTGCATCATGTACTCCTCATTCTCATAGTGGTTGCACTCTTGATCAATTTCGTCCCTATGGTGATTGTACCTACATTCACATGGGAAGTTAGTCTTACATTTCTTGCAATATGGGTACTTTTGGCATTGATACTTATAGTGAGGCCCTTTACAAGCATAACAAATCACTTGTCGATTCATATCTTCAAGCATGTGTTCCTCAATGGTCTTGAAGCGGTCATTCGGGTCTCTTGGCTTGGGTTTCAACAAATGGTCATACATGTGCTTGATAATAGATTTCTTTTTGGGTGGAGGTGTGTTTTGAGTATACGATTGTGGAGAGTAGGATTGGGATGTGTAAGAGTCGTAGGATTGAGAATTAGAGAATCCTCTTTGTTGAGGGTAGTCATCATCTTCGTCATAGTGGATAGATTGGTAAGATTTTGAATCATAGCTTTGAGGTAGTGGTGGGGCTCTTCTTGAGTAGTGGTAATCACCATATTCTCTATCATCATATTGAGTTCTTGATATTTGCCTTGGTGGTGGATCATCATACTCATCATATGCCTTATCATCATATTGAGGTCTTGATGGTTGCCTTCTTGGTTGGTATTCTTCTTGTGAAGATCCATATGTCCTTGAGTAAGGTTGTTCATAGTCCTCATAATCTCTATAACCATAGGGGTTAGAAACTTGAGCATTATAGCCTCCCCTTGGTTGCCTATATCCTACTTGATCTTCATAGTAATCCTCTTGTTGATATCTTGCTTGAGAATACACTATAGAGGATCAACCTATCAACACAAAGATAAGAGAGTGTTTTGCAACTAGAAGTAGTTGCGAGTGAGAGTAGTAGCAATTGAAATGACAAAAAGATTAAAATGTAAACAAAGTAAATTGCAAAAATAAAAAGTAAAAAGGGGGGGGGGGTTAGACTCTCTAACTTGAACACTTGCTCATGTTAATCCAAAGGCACTTACTACTCAAAAACCGATGCCATCCCCGGCAACGGCGCCATTTGAAGGGTGTAGTTTTCGCGGTGGATGGAAAGTAATAGGTGGTANTGCTGTTCTGCTGTGCGAGAATCAGAGAGCGAAAAGTTGGACGCAAGGGTGGACGCATGGTGGACGCACGTTGGACGCGCGTCCACTAGGGCGTCCACTGGGCGTCCACTTGGCGTCCATGGTGTATTTCGCAGTCCAACTTCGACTCGTGAATCCTTCTTCAAATTCTAGCCATTTTCTGCCTTTTTGCCCATCTTTTTACCTACAAAATGATTAACCCAAGTGTGGAACGGGGTCCAATGGCAATATGAAGCATTCTAACGCAATAAAGGGACAAATCAAACACAAAAGCTACAAATTGTGCACTAGATGATCCGATAACAACCTTATAAAGATGGCATCTTTTGCACTTATCAGTTTTGTTCACAGGTTAACTCGTAATTGGGATTGCCACAATGTTTTGGATCGGTATTTAGTCGGAAAGGGAAGCTAATATTGTGGATGCTCCCGCAGGAAGAAGGGTTGCAGTGGGTGGTATTGGAATGGCTTGAGAAATGGATAACAAGTATGCATATGACGCTAGCTGAGATGATAAGTAGTGATATGAGCAACGGTATGAGAAAGTATTTTGATCTGAAGGCCAGCATTTTGTTGAGGCTAGGGGTGGGGTGGTTTGGTTTAGGAAGAAGCTAGCTCAAGCTTATTTATTGTATTAGTCATTTGCCAATTAGATAAGATAAGGTGTTCATTGACTCCAATTATTTTGAGTGGACTTGTAGATAAGAAAAGTACGTCCACTTGTGAAATCAAATGTATTGTCCTTTAGTAAAAAGTCAAATCGGGACAGAAGTATCACTTGTATTTTAGACCAGCAGGGGCAGCCCACTACATCTCTGAACCAAGTTGGCAATCTTTTTGTGGAACACTTCAAAGATCTTTTTGGAGGTGAAAGGGTAAGATCAACGTGTACCTCTGACTTTTTGTGCAATGGCCCCACCCTCAGTAATGATCTGCATGATATTTTGTTAAAGGAGGTAACCGGTCAGGAAATAAAAGATGCTTTGTTTGATATTAATGATCAAAAGGCCCCGGGGCCGGATGGCTACTCAGCTGCTTTTTTCAAGAAGAATTGGAATGTGATAGGGTCTGACCTGGTTGATGCTGTCTTGGAATTCTTTGCGTCAGGCCAGCTGCTGAAACAAATTAATTACACTGTCATTGCCTTGATCCCAAAATCACAGCATGCACAACGGGTGGAGGAATTTAGGCCCATCTCTTGTTGCAATGTGCTATACAAAGTCATATCCAAAATTCTTGCAACAAGACTCAGTCATGTTCTGCCAGCCATTATAAATCATGCCCAAGCAGCATTCATTGGAGGAAGGTCTATGTCAGACAATATTTTTTTGGCCCAAGAGCTAATAAGGGGATATGCAAGGAAAAGAACATCGCCGAGATGCATGCTCATGGTGGATCTCAGAAAGGCCTATGACACAATTGATTGGAAATTTATTAGAGAAATCCTTTCTGGCCTCAACTTCCCACCTAGATTTATCAATTGGATCATGGAATGTATCACCACCACTTCTTTCACCATCTCAATCAATGGTGGGTTGTATGGGAATTTCAAAGGTCAAAGGGGGCTAAGACAAGGGGATCCCATATCTCCCCTTATTTTTGCTTGCTGCATTGAATACTTGTCAAGAACCATCATCAGTATGACAAGAGTGCTGTGGTTTTCTTACCATCCGAAATGCTCCAATGACAAAATCACGCACTTGGCTTTCGCAGATGATCTCATGTTGTTCTGTAGGGGGGATCCCCCATCTGTCAAAGTCCTTCTGGAGGCCCTTAATCATCTTCAAGAAACATCAGGGCTAACTGTCAACATCAATAAATCTAATATCTTTACTGCAGGAGTCCATGGTGATGTTCTTAATTTTGTTGATTTCCCTGCTGGAACGTTGCCTGTTCGATATCTGGGTGTTCCCCTTGATGCTCAAAGACTCAAGGTTGCCTACTTCTCTCCACTCATTGATGCTGTCACTAACCATATATCCAAGTGGAAGAGGAGCAATCTTACCTTTGCTGGCAGACTTGAACTCCTATCTTCGGTGATCCAAGGGACCATTAGTTTTTGGCTACAAATGTTTTACCTTCCGGTTAATGTTCTTGATCACTTAAATTCTGTTTGTAGAAACTTTCTATGGGGTGATAAACCCGCCTCAATTGCTTGGGAAAAAGTTTGCCACCCTAAGAAAGAAGGAGGCCTTGGACTCCATAATCTACAAGTTTGGAATCTGGCCTTTCTCTCCAGGATCCTTTGGGATATTCGCAGCAAGCGTGATTCCCTTTGGATTCGGTGGATTAATGGTGTGTATCTCAATTTTGTTGATGTATGGGAATGGAGTCCCAAGGCCAGGGACTCACCTCTTTTGAAGGCAGTCTATAAAGTGAAGTGTGCCATTATTGAGCACACAGGCAGTCCCCAACTTGCCCGTATTTTCCTTGTGTCTGCGTTTTGGAAGAACAAGTTCCATACGGCCTTGGTGTATGAGTTGCTGAGGCATAAAGCCAATGAAGCAGTGTGTTGGAAGTTTACATGGAGACCTTGTATTCCTCGCAAGTTTTCTTTCATATTGTGGCTCGCCCTTTGGAATCGCTTGAAAACAAAAGATAGGCTGTTCTTGCCTGATTTTGAATCTGACTGCTCACTGTGCATTGGACAAAAAGAATCAACTAACCATCTCTTTTTTAGATGCTATTTCTCTCAACAGGTTTGGAGCAAAATAAGGGAGTCTTTTGGCTTCCCTAGGAATACCATTGCCATTCGCAGCTCAATAAAATGGATTAGGAGGCTGTTCAAGGGATCACGCAGACATTCCAAAGCTGTTTACATTGCTCTTGCGTGCACTGTTTACCATCTTTGGAGAGTTAGAAACCTTGTCATTCATGATTCGGTTAGACCCACTCTGGATGGTCTTGTTAATTGTATTGCAACTGATGTTCTTAGAGTTGCCTCTTCTGTTCGGTTGTAATTTCCCAGTTGTTTTCATTATAAAAAAAAAAAAAAAAAGAGTTCTGTTTCTGGTTTCTGCCTATCCAACATGGCTAACAGCTCCTTTTTCCTGTTGTTTTGCCTTGTTGAGTCTAGTTAGCCTTCATTGCTTTCATGGTCTTTGCCCCTTGGTTTCTTTGGGAGTTACTTTTCTTTGGAGTCCTTTCTTCCTTCCCTGGCTGCTTCTCCTTCTTTAAAAAAAAAAAAAAGAAAAAAATCTTTCTGCCTTCTTTCTTGAGTCACCAGCCTAGCTGGGTGCTCTTTTTCCCTTTATCTCTTGTTTTGTGCTGTCCTTTGCCCGCTTTTGGTTTCTTTCCCGCCTTTGCTGTTTTTGTTTTCCTTCCCTTTCTCTAGTATAGGCTCCTGCTTTTTCTTGGTTACTTGGATCTTTTTGCTGGTTTCCGGGGTATGCCCCGTGTAGTTGTGTAAATTGCTTTAGTCCCTTGCTCTCTTTTTTGACATACTACGTTTTTTCCTCTGCTTGATATGTTATCTGAGTTTCCTTTTAGCTGGATTCCGGGGTATGCCCCGAGTACTTGTATTTTTGGCTCTGAGTTGGCTACTGTTTTGTGTGAGCAGCAACTCCTCTCTTGATACAGCACTGCATGGCTTTATTTCTGCTGGTTTTTTTATCTTGGGCTAGGTTAAGTGGGGATTGTCCACGTAGTGCCCAATGTGCTAGTTTTGCTTTCTGTTGGTTTTTATCATGATCCTTTGATAGTGTTGCTTTGCTGGTTGGATGACCTGTTATATCTTTCCCATGTGGGGGTTGAAATAGCCATCATCCTTATACATCTAGTTTCAGTCTTGACTTTGTTTTTTGGTAGGCAGGATGGATCCAGTAATTTTTGATCCTTTCCTGCTCTTTTCTTAATTCTTGTATTCCCAGGGTATGCCCTGCATATTTGTACTGTGCTTTCGGGTATATAATACACATTTACATTTACCCAAAAAAAAAATGTATTGTCCTTAAAAAACTTCACACGTAATGAATTTTAACCAAGTTACCTTTACGGCTCTATATTGATCTAGATACACTAAAATTTATTCTCTATCTCTCCATATTATTTGAAATATTATCTGATGAATACCTCGACTAGGGCACCGGACCCGAGAAGATCGATATCTGGAGCCTGCTGACTACATACTCTCGGCGAATATGTAGCCCCGAGTCCTGGGACTTGTGTGGCTCAATTCTTGCAAGCAGTCAGGAGGCGGTGTGATATGTAGCAAAAATTAGTGATGGTAAGTGTACGGGTGTGAAATGTCGTTCCGCTGAGGATTAGGGGTTATGGCACGCAATATGCAATAACAAAACTAGGCACTAGTACAAGGAAATTAACAAGAAGCTAAGCAAACAACAACAAGGTAGAACAAACATATATAAAAATAGATAAATACAAAATAAAGAAATAAGACTCAAGTTAGCGGTATTACTCTATTGATGTTTTAACACTTGCGGTTGAGGGAAGAACATTTTATCTAAGGTCATGAGGCAAGCACAAATAAATCATATTGCCCAACTTCCATGGTGTATCAACCAAGTTCTTGAAGAACAAAAACTATTTAAGTCCAAATCTATCCCTATTTCTATAGAAGGGAAATTGGGAAGGGTCAAGTCTTTCATCCAATTCCCATTGAGATGAAAGACTTTCCCAACACAAACAACAATTGCTATGTATCAACTATTTCAAGAAAGATTAAAGACCCAACTCAAACTCAAGAGCTCTAGGTGGAGTTCTTCCCCTTTTTCCACAATAATCACAACTTAAGCATCAAAATAGATAATACAATCCTAACTCAAGCCCATAAACTAACTACTCATGATTAAATAGCATAAAGAACACAAAAGCACAAGTAATAAGCATAAATCTTGCAAAAGAAAAGATATAAGGGAAAGAAAACTTCACTATTGAAATGCATGATAAAATCTTGAAATACCGGGCAGCTGGAGGGTAGTTTTTCAGAATGAGTGTATAACCACTTGAACAGAGGAGGAGAGCTGCAAATCCGTATTGAGGAGGATGATGATGAAGCAATCGCGAAAAGACTAGCGATCATAGCTCTTTGGTGCATCCAGTGGCAACCTGTGGATCGGCCATCAATGAAAGTGGTGGTTCAAATGCTGGAAAGAGAGGGAGATGACTTGGTGCTGCCCTCTAGCCCTTTTGCAGGGTCTCAAATGTGAATCACCACAATAATGATCTATGTCCTTCTGGCTCTTAGACAGCTTTTTGCCAGGAATGAGTTGTAACTTGTAAGACCAAAATTTCAATTTAAATGGATTCCATCTGGTTTAACACACAATATTACTAACACAATTTTTTGAAAATTTATTATATCTATCTTACAATAAAGTCAACATAATATGTAAGGTAGTAGTAAGTTGAACAGAGTAGCAAACTGATAATTATGGGACCATCTAATTGCACATACACTTCCACAATTATACCTATACTGTTGGAATTAGCAGAATTGGGCAATAATGCTATGGATTCAGATGATTCTGGCATGGAACTCTGTTCTTGATCCACTTCCATAATTGGCTCCGAAAGGAAAGTTTCCGTCGGCATTTGCAGCAGCTCAACGTCTCCTTCAAGCATTTCAACAACCCTACTCATTGAAGGCCTCGGGATTGGACTAGTTTGGATGCACCAAAGCCCAACTATGGTCATCTTCTTTGTAATTCTCTTATCATCCTCATCTTCTTCTCCCATCTCAATTGCCTTGCCCTTGTTGATGTCATTGTAAATCCAAGATGGGAAGTATTTACTCGACTCGTCTTGTTCAGTAACCGGTGTTCTCTTTAAGCCTAGCATTTCCATGAGTAGCATTCCGAAGCTATATACATCAGCCTTATGAGAAATAGCTACAATGCTTCTATCGATCAGCTTTGGCGCCACATACCCAATTGTTCCACGAGTAGCAGTCAACGTGACAATGCTTTTATCGGTAGGAAACAATTTTGTGAGACCAAAATCAGAGATTTTTGGAATGAAGTTATCATCCAAAAGGATATTGTGTGGTTTAATGTCAAAATGCAGGATTTGGATGTCACAACCTCGGTGCAAGTACTCAATCCCACGGGCTACTCCCACTACAATCTCAAACTTCCTTTGCCAATTCAACAAACTCGCATTAACTCCTTGATTAATGTACTTGTCAAGGGATCCATTACACATGAAATCATACACAAGAGCATGCTGGAAATTTTCTGCACAATATCCAACAAGTCGAACAATATTAACATGATGAATCCTTCCCATGGAACCAACTTCATTGATGAAATCTTGACCATTAGACTTGGGCTTGCTCATTATCTTCACTGCAACGTTGCTGCCACTTCGAAGCCTGCCTTTGTAAACAATACCATAGCCCCCTTCTCCCAACTTCTCCTTGAAGCCCTTGGTCATACTCTTAATGTGTCTGTAAGAATACCTAATGGGCAAGAGATTATTATCGGCGTTAAGGAAATTCTCGATTGCATCGAACACCGATAAGTGCCTTGTTCGTATTTTGATAATTAGAATAACAATTACACTTGGAATTCCGATTAAAATCTTTGGTCCACAGTACACCCCCAAAAGTATGATGACGCCTGCAAAACACCACAATTTTTATTAACATAATTATACTAAAAGCAGTTTGTAAGCTCTCGAGAAGAGATTGAGTTCTTACCCAAAAAAATGATCAATATTTTCACAAATGTACCCATCGGACCTACAACAATATTGCCATGGGAATGAAATTAGAGATGTGATCAGAAGATAATAAGTTACCTTTCATTGTTACCAACATATATATAAGTGATGCCCTGCCCATTGACATGAAAAATAATAGAGTAATTACAAATAATTACTGGTAAACAGCAGCATCCAATGAGGTCATTATATTCTTAATTACCATAGAAGATGTATTTGTTCCAGCAGCGAATCTCATTTGTCTCGTCAAGGCCACAAAGCGGTACTCCCCTGCAATGATCACAACGAGCCCGGAACCAGTATAGCTCAAATCCATACATCAAAGCATCATGGATTTCCACAAGACTTGTTACATTAATCTCAGACACATTTTCTTGAATTCGCCAAGAACTCATTGTTATCCGCTCAACCTGGCATGAAATTCGTAAATCCGATGCATTAAGAGGGCCTAGCTTAGCATAAGCGTAGCCTCCACTGGTTTTATTTGAACAGTCTTTAGTTGTTTCCACAAAAGCAGAAGAAGTAGAAGACTTCACTGGGAAAGGACAGCTGAAGAAAATAATTGGCACAGTAATTAAAGGCACGTCTTCCCATCCATACATTGCCCGTGAGATGGCATATGGATTAAGGTATGCAGTTAAATTGAACTGACTTAGAACGGAGTACATCTTGTTATCTTGTACATCGTATCTAGAAAAACTGTACCGGGCTAAAGAATATCTTGGAAAGGAGCACTTGTTGTTATGTTGCACACCAGGATCAACCAGACGGATAGTGAAGTTGTTGTAATTGATGGATTGGACATAGTATTTCTGGGACTTTAAAGTTAACACTGCTCGGTTTTGTTCACAGGTTAACTGGTAATTGGGATTGCCACAATTTTCAGGATCGGTATTTAGTCGGAAAGGGAAGCTAATATTGTGGATGGTCCCGCAGGAAGAGGGGTTGCAGTACTGGCGGCTATTGGAATGGCATGGGAATTGGATAACAAGTACGCATATCAGGAATGCTATGACATGGTGTTTTGATGTCATGCTACTGATGATGGCCAACATTTTGTTGAGGAAGATGAAGGCTTATTCTCTTCTAATCTAAATCCTTTCAGTAGACTCATATAGATAAGTCCACTTGTGGACTCAAATCTAAATAAAAACTACCTTGTATTAATTCATGACTAAAATAATATTTAAAAGATGTAATTTTATTTTTATCATAGATTTATATGTGTCATCTCACTTTTACGGAATGGTTATTCTCCCTGCAAAGGGAATAGCTTAGTTCTGGGAATACTATTCCTAAGAATAAAAGGACAAACCAAACAATAGAATATGCTATTCTCGAAAATGATATTCTATTTCTGATATTCCATTTCTAACACGCAGTCACTGATAGAGCTAAAAATAATAGTGATTATTAGTGAGTAGGGACAAAAAATTCAAACATTTTGAAACATGATAAAAGAAAATGTGGCAGGTGGGAGTTTGATGTTACTAATTTGTTTTCTTCCATACTTCCAAATTTTCCATAGAAAAACATAGTTAGGCACAAAATTCTTTGGGATGATAAGAAAAGTCCACATGTGGACTGAAATAGCTAGTCAGTAAGTCGTCCAAACGCGTTAAACGCAAGATATTTCAAATAGAATAATTAGGATCTTTTTTTTTTCCTCGTAATTTGGCAAATAGATACCACATATGAAAGCAATCAAATAACGAGCAAGCTATAAGTGCATTATTAATCATGTTTTTAACCGTATATTTAATTCAATTTCTAAGAACATTGTATGGGTCAATTCAGGTTGTCCTTAATTTTGTTCAGTTTTTTACACTAATAAATGTATACATTGTATTTATTTATTTATTTTTTATCATCAAAAGATGAGGAGTAACCCATGGAAAAGTAAAAGAAAATTTACAAATTGTCATCAGCCCCACTAAAGAGGATTCTTCGATAAAATCTTGCACCAATTCGATCTTCGTCAAGCATACTCGTCAGATCAATAAGAACTTCACTCAACTCATTGTACTTTAAATGTTGTACACTTAATTTTTAGAAAAATTGATCATGTTTGACAATCAGTGGTTAGCAGGTAGTGGATTGTGTTAGTAGTAGTAGTAATAATAATACTATTAAAAATGTTGAATAGTCAAAACATTTTAAAATAAAGGCCAAATAGGCCAACAATGTAATGAGAGGAAGAAGACTTGGTGCTGCCCTTTTGCAGGTTCTCAAATGTGAGTGACCACAATGATCTATGTCCTTCTGGCTCTTGGACATCTTTTTTACAAGAATGAGTTCTAAGATCATAATCTCATTTTGATTGAATTCATCTGGTTTAACACTGAATATTGAACACACTTTTTGGAACTTTCTTAATTAACATTGAATTTGAATTGGACAACACATGTAGTAACATATATATGATTACCATATTTTTGAAAATTTGTTATATCTTATCATAAGGTCAACATAATATGTAATTAAGGTAGTAGTAAGTTGCCCGTAAGGGCAGCTCAAGTGGTAAGAGAGTTACACCTGCAGCCGAGAGGTCGTGGGTTCGAACCTCAAGCCCTTGAGTTTGTGCCGGTCAGCTATGGGTAACCTAGGCTGATTTACCTCCTTGTGGCTCTTTGCCGGCTAGGGTCACAGGGCGAGGGCTTTACCCACATACTCACATAGTGAGGAGTGGGGTTTACCTCGTTAATAAATAAAGGTAGTAGTAAGTTGAACAGAGCAGCAAAGTGATAATTATGGGACCATCTAATTGCACACCGCGCTAAAGTGATTACATACCCTTTAATCCACAATTATACCAATACGGTTGGAATTGGGCAAAAATGCTATGGATTCAGATGATTCTGGCATGGAACTATGTTCTTGATCTACTTCCATAATTGGCTCCGAAAGGAAAGTATCAGTTGGCATTTGCAGCAGCTCAACGTCTCCTTCAAGCATTTCAACCACCCTACTCATTGAAGGCCTCGGAATTGGACTGGTTTGGATGCACCAAAGCCCAACTATGGTCATCTTCTTTGTAATTCTCTTCTCGTCCTCATCTAATTCTCCCATCTCAATTGCCTTGCCCTTGTTGATATCATTGTAAATCCAAGATGGAAAGTATTGACTCGACTCATCTTGCCCGATAACTGGTATTTTCTTTAGGCCTAACATTTCCATCAATAGCATTCCGAAGCTATAAACATCGGCCTTGTGTGAAATGGCCCCAATGCTTTTGTTGATCAACTCCGGGGCCACATACCCAATTGTTCCACGGGCTGCAGTAAGCGTTACAATGCTTTTATCAGTAGGAAATAGTTTCGCGAGACCAAAATCAGAGATTTTTGGAATGAAATTCTCGTCTAGAAGTATATTGTGCGGTTTGATGTCAAAATGTAGAATTTGGATGTTACAACCTCGATGCAAGTAATCAATCCCACGAGCTACTCCCACTGCAATTTCAAACTTCCTTTGCCAATTTAACAAACTTGCACTAGCTCCTTGATTAATGTATTTGTCTAGGGATCCATTAGACATAAAGTCGTAGACAAGAGCACGCTTGGAATTCTGTGTGCAATATCCAACAAGTCGAACAATGTTGACATGATGAATCCTTCCCATGGAAGCAACTTCATTGATGAAATCTTGGCCGTTAGACTTGGGCTTGCTTATTATCTTCACTGCAACATCGCGGCCACTTCGAAGTTTGCCTTTGTAAACAGAACCGAAGCCCCCTTCTCCCAGCTTCTCCTTGAAGGCTTTGGTCATATTCTTGATGTGTTTGAAGGAGTATCTGATGGGCAACAGATTGTTTTCGGCGCTGAGGAAATTTTCGATTTCTTCGAAAACTGATAGATGCCTTCTGCGGAATCTGATAATTAGAAATACAATGGCGCATGGAAATCCAATAATCCTTGTTCCGGAGATTATTATAGCCGCATATATGGCGTCACCTGCAAAATATTACAAATTTCAGTAATGAAATTATAGTAAAAAGAGTATTGGTGTACTGTTATATTTACAGAGTAGTTCGTAAACTCGTGACAAGAGATTGAGTTCTTACTCAGAAGTAAATCCATTCTTTTCCTCCCTAATATACCTACGTATAATAACAATATTGTGATGGGAAAGAATTAGAAGTTAGAGACATGATCTGCAAAAACTATTAAAATGAAACTAATTAATGACCCATTAACATGAAACATAATGAAATAATGAATAATCAGGACAGAACAACATAATAATAAATTAAATTATATGATGATCTGATGTTTCCTGCTGGATTCAATGAGTTCAAGATGCATAAGTCACTTTTGGTTCTTACGCAAGAGGTTGAAGCAGTGAATCTCATTTGATGCGTCATGAAGGTAACACCCTCCACTCCAGCAATGCTGATTACAAAGAACCTGGAACCAGGATAGCTCAAATCCATACATCAAAGCATCATGGATTTCCAAAAGACTAACTTTCTGAGATGACACATTTTCTTGAATTCGCCAGGATGTCATTGTTATGAGCTCAACCCGGCATGAAATTTTTAAATCCGCTGCATATAGAGGGCCTACCTTAGCATAAGTGTGGCCCCCATAAGAATCACTGCTTTCATTCCAACAGTCTTCATTTGTTTGTACAAAAGCAGAAGACTTCATTGGGAACGGACACCTCAAGAAAATAATTGGTACAGTAATTAGAGTTGGGTATTGCAGGCCATTTGGTGTCTTCTTGTCAGGTGTGGCGATGTCATATGGATAACTGTCATCGTATCTAAAAAAATTGTACTGAGCTAAAGCATATCGTGGAAAGGAGCAGATGTTGTTTTGTTGTACACCAGGATCAACCACACGGACAGTGTAGTTGTCGTAATTGATGGATTGAACATAGTATTTCCTGGACTGTAAAGCTAACACTGTTCGATTTTGTTCACAGGTTAATTGGAAATCGGGATTGCCACAATGTTGTGGATCAGTAATTAGTCGAAAAGGGAAGGCAATATTGTGGATGCTCCCGCAGGAAGAAGGGTTGCAGTGGGTGGTAGTGGGATGCCTCAAGAAATGGATAACAAGTATGCATACGAGGGACGAAACGACAAGTATACATATGAGGAATGGTATGAGAATTACTAGGTATTTTGATCTCAAGCCAAGCATTTTAATTTGTTGAGGGGATCGGATCGGAGGAACGAAGGCCTGCTTAGTGTTTTCCCAGATAAGTATTAAGATATATATGCTTAGCTGTTTTCAGTAATCAAAAATTCATTTTAATTTGTAGAGATGTGGAGTCAAATATGTGGTCCGTAGCAAGTAAAGTCAATGACGCGTGGAAATTAATGATGATAAATTGATGTCTTCTCAGTAATTTGATCATTTAAATCCACCAACTCTGGCTCTACATATCTAATTGTTCCGCAAGCTTTGGTCAAAAAGTGTGACAACACTTTTATAAACAGTTTTGAAAAACTAAAATTAGAATTTAGAGAAATTTGAAAGAAAATTCTAAGTTTGTGGACCTAGCTAGGTCAATAAGTCCACTTGTGGGGCCGTAGCAAACACATTATTGTACTATTTCGCAGATATGATGTTTTTTCTATCAAAAAAAGAAAGAAAAAAATCCACTAAAACTTGTAAAGATGTTATTGCTTCACTTTGTTATTAACATGAATACACGTAACGATTGCTTATATCAAAAAGATTGACTAGAATACACAGAACGATTGCCTAGAATACACAGAACTCATCTCATTACAGGTGGCAAGATGCACAATACATTATGCATCGTGATCCACAATATAACGATCCAGACTTGACTCCTTAAACCTTTTGCCGGGCTCAACCCAACAGATAAGAGAAGTCCAGTTGCGGACTGAAACAGTCATCCATACGCGTTGCCTTTTGAGCACTTTGGCAACTATACTTAGACATAAGCAATTGAAAGAGCAAAGCAAGTTCTGTGGGGGATCGTGGAGAGATAATCATTCATCACTAACGAGTCCTTACAGATGCAGCTCATCATCTTCTTCTTCTCATTTCGTCTCCTTATTATCACACTATTACTTCCATTTCTTGTCGTGGGGTTTGACGATTGTAAGGAGAGCAGGTGCAGGAGAGGCGGCCCCGGAATCCATTTCCCTTTCAAGCTTAAACATGAGCAGGCGGCGCAGAACTGTGGGTATCCCGGATTCGAGTTATCCTGTGATAACAATGGCAACACTGTGATAGAGCTTCCGCATGAGGTGCAATTACAGGTTGATCAGATTGATTACGCCTCCCAGCAGATCTTCCTATCCGACCCTGATGCTTGTCTTTCCGGCAAGATGCTATTACACCTTAACTTATCTCTATCTCCATTCCAATATTCTGGCTCATTACACTGGTACGACTACTCCCTATTCAACTGTTCTGCATCCAATGATTCTGGTGCCACAATTTCTGATGGGTTAATTCCCTGTCTTGGTGTTCCTGGTCACCAAATATATGCCATTTTCTCCTCACAGTCCATCGATGAATTCCCGTCCTCATCTTGCGTAAAGTTTCGTGAAATTACATTCTTTTATCCTTTAGAGGATACTCTTCAACTTAATTGGACAAGTCCATCATGTTTTAATTGTGAAGCACAAGGCAAAGATTGTAGGTTAAAGAACCATAATAACATCACACTGGGAGTTGAATGCCTTATTAGACCAAAGAAGACAGGTAGGTGCTCTGTTACATTAGTTATTATTGTTGATTTCTTTCAAGTGACACACAGAGATACAGTAACAGGTACTATAATAAGCTGAGCACCCTCTAACTTTATTTCCCCAAATTTATAACAGGTGGATCCAAAAACCCAATAATTATTGCAGGTGATCATACTATACTCTTCCAATTATTTTATTATTATGTTTATATTCCCTCGGAATATATATATAATATGCCGTTCTGATTTGTTTTATGCAGGTGCCATTTTGGGCTTCTTTCTGTTGGCATTTGTGAGCTTTGGCGCCTACCAGTTTTACACCACCGGTAAAACACAAAAACAGAACCAGAAAAGAGTTGAAATGTTTTTGGAAGATTACAGTGCTATGAGGCCAACAAGATATAGCTTTGCTGACATCAAGAAAATCACTAATCAGTTTAGTGAGAGACTGGGAGAAGGAGGTTATGGAATTGTGTACAAAGGGAAGCTTTCCAGTGAAATTCACGTGGCAGTCAAAGTGCTGAATGATTCCAAGGGGAACGGAGAAGAGTTCATTAATGAAGTCGGGATAATAGGAAAGATCCACCATGTTAACGTGGTTCGTTTAGTAGGGTATTGCGCGGATGGATTTAGACGAGCACTTGTGTATGAGTACTTGCCAAATGAATCCTTGGAGAAATACATATTTTCAACAGCAGGTGGCTCAAAGAATGTTGCCCCCCTGGGTTGGAAAAAGATTCAAGAAATAGCCCTTGGTATAGCCAAAGGAATTGAATATCTCCATCAAGGTTGCGACCAACAAATTCTTCATTTCGATATCAAACCCCACAACATCATCCTAGACCATAACATGAATCCCAAGATATGCGATTTTGGACTTGCAAAACTGTGCTCCAAAGAGAAAAGTGCTGTCACCATGACCGCTGCCAGGGGAACCATGGGTTACATTGCACCCGAAGTTGTGTCGAGGAACTTTGGCAAAGTCTCTCACAAGTCAGACGTCTATAGCTTCGGCATGTTGCTTTTGGAAATGGTGGGAGGAAGGAAGAACTTCGATGCTAACAAGGGGACTAATGCCAGCCAGGATAGTTTTCCAGAATGGGTGTACAATCACCTGAATAGAGGAGGAGAGTTGCGAATCAGAATCGAGGAGGAGGAGGATGAAGCAATAGTGAAAAAGTTGGCGATAATAGCATTGTGGTGCATTCAATGGCAACCGGTAGACAGGCCTCCAATGAAAGTGGTCGTTCAAATGCTAGAAAGAGAGGGACAGGACTTGGTGTTACCCTCCAGCCCTTTCGTTGCAACAAATGTGAATGATGTCCCTCCTATTTTAGCAGAGACTTTTTACAGCAATCAGTTTTAAGTCCGAAACTAATTAATAATTTGTAAAATAATTTTGTAATAGAATAACTAAATGTAATACACCTTCAGGGCATTTGTTTTTCACCAAACAAGTAGCTAGTTAAATAGTTCAGATTTAGACTCTGTTTGGTATAACTTATAGTTTAATCATATTGGCAAATGACACCATCTCTTCATTAATCAAAATCCTAATATCTTAATTTATCCCTTAATTTTTTTTTTATATCTATCAACTATTCAATAATTAATTTTACCAAACACTTTAATTTCAATTAACTAGTTTATTAATTACTAACTTTTCAACTTTCAATTAGCTTTTTAGTCAGATGTGCCAACCCGAGCTAATTGTTCAGGAGATTATGACTTGTAGCATCCATAATACATTGTTGTAGTGTTTCCCTAAGTAATAAGCTTGCAACTTTGATAATGAAGGTCAGTCCATCCACTCCTATAAATAATGGAGGGGGAGGGGGAGGGGGAGGGGGAGGGGGGGGGTTAGCAATGCTTTATTGTTAACAATAACATGTGGCCAAATCATTTGCCTTACAACACAACTCACCACATTCCTCAGCACATGGGTCTTCACATGGCTACCCAGATTATTGCCCATACTCCACATGGTTTCCAACTCACACAATCACAAGGACACCCATTTCTAAGTATATATTCCACCATCAGATGCCCTCTTCTGCAACTATAAATAGGGCTCTCCTTTGCAAGAACAAATCATCCCCAACATATCAATTCTCTCTTCTTTCTCTCTAGTTCATTCTCACGTAGGATTTCTTTCATTTGCTAGCTTTCTTTAATTTCCAATTTAAGCTTAGCAATTTTATATTGTAATATTTCCTTTACAATAATTATAGAGAGTTATATTTCCAATCTCCCCAAAATTAATATTCCATTATTTGTCATTTTATATTTCTCCCATATTATTACTTCCTACAATAATTCTCAATTCGCGATCACCGTACCCGCTTCCGCAGTGCTTGTTAATTCATTCCCTAACAAGTGGTATCAGAGCGGTTTAATTGAGAATTATTTTCAAAGATGTCAACTGTCACCAAGTTTGATGTCGAGAAGTTTGATGGGAAAATTAGCTTTTCCATTTGGAAGGTTCAGATGGAAGCCGTTCTAACCCAGAACGGTTTGAAACGAGCAATAGCCGGGAAAGACAAGAAGCCGACTACAATGACAGATGAGCAATGGGAAGATCTGGATGACAAGGCACGTTCAACCATTCAATTGTGCCTATCTAAAGCAATTCTACGTGAGGTAGTAAGTGAGAAGACTACGTCAGATTTATGGTCCAAGTTGGATTCGCTTTATATGACCAAAAGTCTGGCAAATACGTTACGCCTGAAGGAGCGGTTGTACACAATCCGTATGGAGGAAGGTACTTCTATCAATTCTCACTTAGATGAATTTAATTCAATTTTATTGGATTTGGAGAATATTGATATTGAGATTGATGATGAGGATCGGGCTGTTTTGTTACTAGTTTCTCTCCCTAAATCATATAAGCATTTCAAAGAAATTATGTTATATGGTAAACGGGAAACCCTTACTTTTAATGATGTTAAGTCAAATCTGTTGTCCAAAGAAAAATTTGACTTAGAAATTAAATCTGAGGAGAAAGGCGAGGGTTTGACTGTTAGGGGTCGTTTACTTGATACAAGGGGAACTAGTAAAAATTCTAGATCTAAGTCCAAAGGTCGTAAGTCCAACAAATCTTGTAAGTACTGTAAGAAGCATGGACATGATGTGTCTGAATGCTTTAAGTTGAAAAATAAACAAGAGAGAGAAAAGAAATCCGCAGAAGCGAGTGTTGTTGCTAGTGATTCAGAGGGTGACGTTTTGTTATCTGTTAGTTCCGGTAGCAAACGGAGCGAAACTGAGTGGATTTTGGATTCTGGTTGTACATTCCACATGTGTCCTCATAGAGATTGGTTCATCTCTCTTGAACCAGTTGATAGTGGAATTGTTTTGATGGGTAATAATACCCAATGTAAGGTTAGTAGAATTGGAAGTGTTCAGATCCGGACTCATGATAACGTTGTTAGGACTCTTACCAATGTTCGGTATATTCCTGACTTAAAACGGAACCTGATATCTTTGGGCACCTTGGAATCTTTGGGGTGTAAGTACATAGCTGAAGGTGGAGTTCTAAAGGTGATAAAAGGCTCTCTTGTTCTCATGAAAGCTTCTCGTTCTAGAAGCTTGTATGTGTTGCATGGCAGTACTGTGACAGGTTCAGCAGCAGTCTCATCATCGGTGGACGACGCAGATCTCACTCAACTATGGCATATGCGTCTGGGGCATATGAGTGAGAAAGGCATGCATATCCTGAGCAAGCAAGGCCTCTTGGGAAATTCAGGTACGGGAAAATTACAATTTTGTGAGCATTGTGTTTTTGGGAAACAAAAGAGGGTTAGTTTCTCTACTGCTACACACCGTACCAAAGATGTATTGGAATATATTCATTCTGATTTATGGGGACCGACTAAGGTCCAATCTCTAGGAGGTTGTAGATATTTTATGTCTATTATTGATGATTTTTCTCGTAAGGTCTGGGTTTATTTCTTGAAACACAAAAATCAAGCATTTTCTACTTTCAAAAATTGGAAAATACTTGTTGAAACTCAGACAGGGAAAAGGGTCAAAAAGCTCAGGACAGATAATGGACTGGAGTTCTGTGAGTCAGAGTTCAATGAGTTCTGTACAATCAATGGAATCGCCAGGCATAAGACTTTGCCTGGTAAACCCCAGCAGAATGGTGTTGCAGAACGTATGAACAGGACTCTACTGGAGAGAGCTCGTTGTATGCTCTCTAATGCTGGGTTGTGGAAACGGCGTGATTTTTGGGCCGAGGTTGTTTCTACTGCATGTTACTTGGTAAATAGATCTCCACACTCTTCTCTTGATTTCAGAATTCCAGAAGAAGTTTGGTCAGGTAATCCTGTTGATTACTCTATCTTAAGAGTTTTTGGATGTCATGCATATGCTCATTCCAGTACAGGTAAATTAAACCCGAGAGCTATCAAATGCATTTTTCTTGGTTATGCTTCTGAGTCAAAAGGGTATCGTCTATGGTCTCCTGATTTTCAAAAGATCATTTTGAGTCGAGATATCACTTTTGATGAAAATGCATTACTTTCTTCTGGAAAAGATTCTATTGTACCCAGTACAGGTGATAAGCAGGGTACTGGAGAGAAGGTGGAGTTCAATTTTAGGCCTAATGACAATATTACTATTGTCAATGATGATGCATCTACTAGTACCGCACCTCTTGTCGAGCCACAACGGGAGTATTCTATTGCTCAAGATCGACCTAGGAGGATAATTACAAAACCTGCTAGGTATGATGATGAAACCCACTTGGTTGCTTATGCACTTTCAGTTGCACAGGAGGTTGATGGTGATCCATCTTGCTATTCCGAGGCTATTTCCTGTGCCAACTCGTCCAAGTGGTTGGTTGCTATGCAAGAGGAGATTGAAAGTCTTCACAAGAATGAGACATGGGAGCTGGTAGAGTTGCCTAAAGGTAAACGTCCATTGAGTTGCAAGTGGATTTACAAGATGAAAGAAGGCATCCCTAGGGTTGAGAAAGCAAGGTGGAAATCACGGTTGGTTGTTCGAGGTTTCGATCAACGTGAAGGTATTGACTTTAATGAGATTTTTTCTCCAGTTGTTCGTCATACCTCTATACGTGTATTACTTGCTTTTGTTGCTCTGTTTGATTTGGAGTTGGAGCAACTTGATGTAAAGACTGCATTCCTACATGGAGAACTTGATGAGGAACTTTACATGTATCAACCTGAGGGGTTTGAAGTTCCTGGAAAGGAACATTGTGTCTGTCGCCTGAAGAAATCACTTTATGGTTTGAAGCAAGCTCCAAGGCAATGGTATAAGCGGTTTGATGCTTTTATGTTAGGGCAAGGTTTCTCAAGAAGCCAATATGACAGCTGTGTCTATTTTAAAGAATTTTCTAATGGGTCTTTTATCTATCTATTACTTTATGTTGATGATATGCTCATTGCTTCTCTTGACATGTCTCTTGTTAATAAGTTGAAGTCTCAACTAAGCAATGAGTTTGAGATGAAAGACCTTGGTGCAGCAAAGAAGATTCTTGGCATGGAGATACACAGGGATCGTCAAGCTGGGAAACTTTTTCTATCCCAGAAAAAGTATGTTGATAAGGTGCTTGATCGATTTAATATTTCAAATTGTAAACCTGTGTCTACTCCATTTGGTGCACACTTTAAGCTGTCTTCTGAATTATGCCCTAAGTCAGAAGCTGATGTGGCGTATATGAAAAAGGTTCCTTACTCAAGTGCTGTTGGAAGTCTTATGTATGCTATGGTATGCACTAGACCTGATCTGGCTTATGCTGTAAGTGTTGTGAGCCGATATATGCATAACCCTGGTAAGGAACATTGGAATGCCGTTAAATGGATTTTACGGTATTTGAAGGGTACATCTTCTTTGGGCTTGGTTTTTGATAAGAATTCTTCTGTATCTACTAACATTATGGGCTTTGTGGATTCTGATTATGGTGGTGATCTTGACAGACGCCGGTCGCTTTCTAGTTATATTTTCACTCTCTGTAATTGTGCTATCAGTTGGAAAGCTACGCTTCAGTCTATTGCTGCTCTATCCACAACTGAAGCGGAATATATTGCAGCAACAGAGGGTGTCAAAGAAGCTACTTGGCTACGAGGTTTGGTTATGGAACTTGGTGTTTCACAGGGTCAGACTACTGTGTTTTCTGATAGTCAGAGTGCTATTCATCTCACCAAGAATGATACATATCACGCCAAAACCAAACACATTGATGTCAGATACCATTTCATCCGCGACGTTGTAGCTGCAGGAGATATCATTGTTCAGAAAGTTGACACTTTGGAGAACCCAGCGGACATGCTTACCAAGCCACTACCTATTGCTAAATTCAAACATTGCTTGAATTTAGTTGGTTGTTCCAGTTGTTAAATTTCTGGTGGATTTGTCCAAGGTGGAGATTGTTAACAATAACATGTGGCCAAATCATTTGCCTTACAACACAACTCACCACATTCCTCAGCACATGGGTCTTCACATGGCTACCCAGATTATTGCCCATACTCCACATGGTTTCCAACTCACACAATCACAAGGACACCCATTTCTAAGTATATATTCCACCATCAGATGCCCTCTTCTGCAACTATAAATAGGGCTCTCCTTTGCAAGAACAAATCATCCCCAACATATCAATTCTCTCTTCTTTCTCTCTAGTTCATTCTCACGTAGGATTTCTTTCATTTGCTAGCTTTCTTTAATTTCCAATTTAAGCTTAGCAATTTATATATTGTAATATTTCCTTTACAATAATTATAGAGAGTTATATTTCCAATCTCCCCAAAATTAATATTCCATTATTTGTCATTTTATATTTCTCCCATATTATTACTTCCTACAATAATTCTCAATTCGCGATCACCGTACCCGCTTCCGCAGTGCTTGTTAATTCATTCCCTAACATTTATTTAACCAGAGAAAATGATGTGAAAGTGGGACAAGGGTAAGGGTTAGGAACTAAAATTTCACTAATCCAACATGTACAAAACTATCATCTTGCGTTTTTACGTCTAGTTTTACTAAACAAGTTATGACAAACAGATTCTATTAGTCTTTGAAAAAAAATATCCATAGAATTAAAGCAAGTATGATATATTCTCACATTAAATTTTTTATATTAAAAAAAATTATATTATTGATTGTAGCATTTGAGGTCAACTACATATATGGAGTATTTCAAAGTGTCAATCCACGAGGAATGTGATGCAAACACTAGCTAAACGCATACAATTAATTCTTCCAAAACTATTTTAATTGTAACATAATGAAAGAAATATAAATCTATACTAAATAACTCTAATATTGAAAAGAGATATAAAAGATGTAACAAAGATAAAGACTATGGACCCATGTGTCCAAGTCTCCTTGAGGAAATTTGTATTGTATACACAAAATTCCATTTTTAAATTGTTGCACCAAATTTCTGATTACGAAACATTTTCTTTAACGATTTGACTTAGTCAAGATTTTCAAATCCAATAAAAATTGACAAATCAGTGTTAACCAAACAAGCCTATCTCATTGCACTTGTCTCTAGTGTCCACTGCTGCCAGAATTGTGGAATTTTGTATGTGCAATACAAATTTCCTCAAGGAGACTTGGGCACCTGGGTCCATAGTCTTTATCTTCATTCCGCCTCTCTCTCTCTTATAATTTTTAATCTATGTTCAATATTAGTTGTATTTAGGATAGGTTTAGAAATTTTTCGGAAAGTCCAAAAGTTTAATTTACTATTTGATTATCAAGAAAAAAATATTCATTTTAGTTAAAAGAAACATGAAATATAAATGTCTTCTATAATTTTTACTCGAAAGAAATTTACAAAAAATATTAAGTTAATAGAAGAGATGTTTTAAGGCTGCAGAGTGAGATGATAAGAAAAGTGGAGTAGCAGAGCTATGTCATCCAAACGCGTTGCCATAGACATCAACATCCCAATGACCAAACGTACTCCAAAGCGACTGCTGTGGTCTGGGAGGAATCATCCCAGGATATTATTATTTTAATATTATTATTAATATAGAAAGGTCCATAGTATTTATCTTCATTGCATCTTCTTTTATCTCTTTTCAATATTAGTTGTATTTAGGATTAGTTTGGAAATTTCTCTGAAAGGGATTTTTGAATTTTTTAAACATTTGGCTATCAATTAAAAAGTACTCATTCCGATTAACTATTTTAATTAAACATGTCTTCTAAGATTTTTACTTGGAAAACATTTTCTAAATTCTTACAGCACATTCAATTCTCTCTTTTGCTTTGAGTGATTTCAAATGAGCGAATTGACTTATCATATGTTTAGTTATTATTCATAGAATTGAGTTGCGCTAAACAATAAAAATCTTGGCTGTAGCTCAAAACATTGAAAATATTTTTTTTTCAATTTCTTTACTTTATACTTATTATATTTAGTGATGATCGATTCAAATATGAATTGGGTTAGACATGACCAAATAATAAAAATCTTGACTCAACCCAAACCAAACAATAAAATTTTTAATCCAATCTGCCCTATATCCAAAAAAATAAAAATTACAAAAAATATTAAGTTAATAAAAGCTATTTTAAGCTAACTAAGGTCGTAAAGTGAGATGATAAGAAAAGTCGAGTCGTGGACTTGAGTCATCCAAACGTGTTGCCTTAGACACCAACATTTGAACGACCAAAGCGACTGCTGTGGTACAGGAGGCATTATCAGTGGACTTGCCTCTACTATAAGTCATCCAGTGCATCAGATAATGAATAGATTGATCTTTAAATGTGCCTAGACACACACAAAAGGATCATTTTGCAGCAATTCCATTATTTCTAATAAAATAAGTTTATTAAATTTTCTAGTTACATTTATTTTAAAAATTGTACAGAGTATCATCAAATTAAAATTGGGCGACTAATATAGTGAAACAGTGACAATGCATGCCACATCGTGCAATATGATCAACATAAGACGTGCATTGAACACAATGCCACATAGTATATAAAGATAGCATCTAATTACACAAATAATACCCGGCCTTTTAATCCACAATTATATCAATGTTGTGGGCATTAACAGAGTTGGCCAAAAATTGTATGGATTCAGATGATTCTGGCGTGGAACTCTGTTCACTATCTACTTTCATAACGGGTTCCCAAAGGAAAGTGTCCGTTGGCATTTGCAACAGCTCAACGTCTCCTTCAAGCATTTCAACCACCCTACTCATTGAAGGCCGTGGAATTGGGCTTGTTTGGATGCACCAAAGCCCAACTATGGTCATCTTCTTTGTAATTCTCTTCTCTTCCTCATCTTCTTCTCCCATCTCAATTTCCTTGCCCTTGTTGATGTCATTGTAAATCCAAGACGGGAAATATTGACTCGACTCGTCTTGCTTACTAATCGGTGCTCTCTTTAGGCCTAGCATTTCCATCAATAGCATTCCAAAGCTATTGACAGAGTATCTTGGCCTTTCTTGAAGGCAGTACTCCACAAGTTTGGCTTCTCAATCAAATTTATTAACCTTATCATGAATAATCTTGCAGCGACTAGACTTTCTGTCTTGATCAATGGAGTCAGCAGCGGTTTCTTCCAACCAACTAGAGGTGTTAAGCAAGGCGACCCCCTATCACCTCTTTTGTTCATCCTTGTTTCGGAGGCATTATCACGCTCCCTCATTCTTAAAATGGGCACAGGTATGATTTCGCCTTACTCGACAAGAGTTCAATGCCAAACCATTTCACATTTAGCCTTTGCAGATGACATCATAATATTTATAAATGGATCATCAAACTCCCTCAAGGCCTTGACGGAATCATTAAGACAATATCAAGCAGGTTCAGGGCAACTGATCAATTATAATAAAAGTTTCTTTGTCACTTCCAAACATTGCTCAGCGCAGAGAACGGCCACAATGTCACGAATCTTAGGCATGCAACGTTCAATTATGCCTTTTCGCTATCTGGGAGTGAACTTATTCCACGGTAGAAATAGGCTCATATATTATCAAAGTCTGCTGGAAAAAGTGGATGGAAAACTTCAAAGTTGGACCAGAAGATTACTTTCCCCGGGTGGGCGTCTCACACTTATCAAGCACGTGCTATCAATGATTCCCATCTACACAATGGCTACTATAGCGCTGCCGCGCCAAATTGTGAAGACTCTTGAATCTAAGTTTGCCAACTTTCTCTGGGGCACTAGTGAGGGAAGACCGAAACGTCACTGGGCATCCTGGAAAAAATTATGCTTACCTCAGAAAGAAGGGGGTTTGGGTGTTCGCTGCTTCTCATCATTGCAACATACCTTCACTGCTAAACTCTACTTCAACTTCATGCAAGGGAGATCACTATGGAGCACCTTCATGCAAACTCGATATTCAGAGGATACTCCCAAGATTTCTGACTCTATAACTTGGCGGCGCATGCAGGAGATGGCAGAATTTGTTGAAGAAAATACATTTAAAACACCCGATGCTCTTATTTGGAAGCCTTCAACATATGGAAATTTTTCCTTCTCTTCGGCTTATGACTCTCTTCGACCAAAAGCAGGATTAACACTATCTTCAGAGTGTATCTGGGGAGGGGGAATTCCCACCAAAATTTCGGTTTTCATGTGGAAACTCTTGAGAAGACTTCTTCCATTCCCAGATGTGGTAGAACGCTTTGGTTTTTGTCTCCCATCAATCTGCCCTTTTTGTCTTGGAGCAAGTGCAAGCTTAGACCATTGTTTACTTCTCTGCAACCGTGTTCAAAATGTTTGGAACTACTTCAGTGGTGTTTTCGGACTCCCCTTACTCAACACTTCCTCTGTTAGATCAAAATGTCACGCATGGTGGTTATCATCATCCCCAAACTCGGCAGTTGGCTACATTACGCGCCTCATGCCTAGTCTGGTGCTATGGTTTTTATGGGTTGCTTACAATGAATCCATCTTTGAAGGATCAGCCTTCTCTGCCACAAGAACCATTAAAAGAATCAAACGAGAATCTCTATTAATTTCCCTCTCTCGGTCAGTTCGTAAGCAACACTCGTCGGATTCCTTTTTACTATCTGAAGGTTTCATTGCAAATTTTGTTGAATCTCCTCGAAGAGCAATCACTTGGGTTCAATGGCTCGCGCCGCCTCCTGGCTGTTTAAAACTCAACACAGATGCATTCTACTCTGCCAATGGCGCCGCGGGAGGGGCCTGCCTTAGAAACGCAAATGGAAGTCTCATTATTGCACTTCGTTTCCCCTTGGTGGCTTCTTCTGCTCTGGAGGCAGAAGCATTGGCCTTGCGCTTTGCCCTCCAATGGTGTGAGCTTACAGCCACAATTCCATTCATAATTGAAGTGGATTCTCTCTCTCTTGCTCTCACTGCATCCTCCCAAACAGTAAAGATTCCTTGGAAAATAATGGAAGTAGTTCAGTACATCCGTTCTTGCCTTTCTTTGTGGGGTTCAACCCTGACACATATCTATAGGGAGGCCAACCAGGTGGCTGACGCACTTGCTTCAGAAGGACTTAACAGTAGCTCGCCCGCTCTTTTTCACTCTTGTACTTCTTTACCTATAAAGGTCAAACTGGCTCTTTTGTATGATCAGCGGGGATTTTCATCCCCTAGGTTTTAATTATCAATAAAATTTTTTTTTTAAAAAAAAAAAAAAAAAAAAAAAAAGCATTCCAAAGCTATATACATCAGCCTTGTGAGAAATGGCTCCGATGCATCTATTGACCAACTCTGGCGCTACATACCCAATTGTTCCACGGGCTGCAGTAAGCGTGACGTTGCTTTTGTCAACCGGAAAATGTTTTGCAAGGCCAAAATCAGATATTTTTGGAACGAAATTATGGTCCAAAAGGATATTTTGAGGCTTGATGTCAAAATGCAAAATTTGAATGTTACAGCCTCGGTGTAAGTACTCAATCCCACGAGCTACTCCCACTGCAATCTCAAATTTTCTTTGCCAATTCAACAAACTTGCATTAGCTCCTTGGTTAATATACCTGTCAAGAGATCCATTAGACATAAAATCATACACAAGAGCACACTTAGAATTTTGTGCACAATATCCGACAAGTCGAACAATGTTAACATGATGAATCCTTCCCATGGAACCAACTTCATTGATGAAATCTTGGCCGTTAGACTTGGACTCGTTTATTATCTTCACCGCAACATAGCTGCCGCTTCGAAGTTTACCTTTGTAAACAGAACCATAGCCCCCTTCACCCAACTTCTCCTTGAAGCCCTTTGTCATATTCTTAATGTGTCTGTAAGAGTATCTTATGGGCAAGAGATTATTATCGGCGCTGAGGAAATTCTCAATTGCATCAAACACCGATAGGTGCCTTGTTCGCAATTTGATGATTAGAATCACAATTACACTTGGAATTCCGATTACAATCTTTGGTCCAAAGATTATCACTGCAATCCAACGTGTATAGATTGATGATAGTATGTCTATAAAGTTATAATATAGGTTTAAATTTATGTAATAGAATTAGATCAGAGGCTAGAAGCTTACACCCCAGATGTTTGGCCACACCTGCAAAATATAATTTTCATTAACAATTATACAAAAAAGACTGGTGCTAATATATTTAAAGATCGAGATTGAATTCTTACTCCCAAGAAGATTCATGATTTCGTGTAATGTAGCAGCACCTACAATAATAATAATAATATTGTAATGGGAATCAATTAATTTAAGTTTGAGACCAACTGATTGGGTGTTTTGAATCCTCAATTAGTCAATTTGGAAAATAAAATTTCATGCGTACGTACCGTTGCATTTAACCTCATGTTTCACGTTGTCAAGGTAACACAAATGTGTAAACAGACAAGACTGATAACAAACAGCGTTGAACCAGAATAGCTCAAATCCATACATTAAAGCATCATGGATTTCCAAAAGACTACTACTTACATTCTTCTCTTGAATTCGCAAGGAAGTCATAGTTATGAGCTCAACCCGACATGAAATTCTTAGATCCGATGCATAAAGGCGGCCTACCTTAGCATAAGAGTATAATTGAGGGGCATTCCTACCACCACTGCTTTTATTATTCCAACACTCTTTAGTCGTTTCTACAAAAGCAGAAGACTTCATTGGGAACGGACAACTCAAGAAAATGATCGGCACATATGTTGTGGATGCGATGTCATATGAAGAATGGTATCCAGAAAAACGGTACTGAGCTAAATCGTATTTGGGGAAGGAGCATATGTTGTTTTCTTGTACATCGGGATCAACCACACGAATAGTGTAGTTGCTGTAATTGATGGATTGGACATAGTATTTCCGGGAATTTAAAGTTAACACTGTTCGGTTGTGTTCACAGTTTAACTGGTAATCGAGATATCCACAATTTATTGGATCCCCCTTTAGTAGAAATGGGAAGGTAATATTGTTGATGTTCCCACAAGAAGGGGTGCACTCGTAATTCCTAAACCAATTGGATCTGATAACAAGTATGCCTGGGACGCATGAGATGGCAAGTATGCATACGAGGAATAGTGTGACAAGGTATTTTGATCTGAAGGCAAACATTTTGTTGAGGGGTGCTTTGGTTTAGCAATGGATCGGATCGGAAGACGAAGGCTTATTTAATTAGCTAGTTTACAATATAAGAATTGAATAGGTTGCTCTTTTAATTCAATTATTTTCAGTTGAGTGACATCCATAAGAAAACTCCACCTGTGGACACAAATGTGCTATCTTTTGAGTTATTGAAAAGTCTTCTCAATCGCTACTTGTAAGTGCGCATTCTCGTGTGAACCATATCTTGTGATTCTAATTGATAAAGAACTACGAGAACGTAAATCAACATAAGTTGCTCATAGCTGACTGTTGCCTCAAATTTAGAAGGCTAATAGACAATTTGCACGTAGAATTAAACTTAAAATTGTGTGACTATCCAACCAACCATCTCGAATGAGTGTAAATTTGAATCAAACTATATGTAACTACTATATGTGCGAGTGTGCGACATATCATCACATCTTTTTTGGTGATATTTGACTGAATCAACCCCCCACTTGATTCTATGTTCTTAAGAAAATTTATTTTGCACATAAAGACAAAATTCCCAAATGCATGGAAAGGTCAGTAAGCTCACGTCCACGCCTCCCAGAGGAAACTTGTATTGTACACAGACAAATTTTCACAATCCTTTGAGCTCCATCTTCATAAGCACGCTTCCTTTGACTAGAATATATGTATAATTTCCATCATCTTAGCTTGCATTGAGTATATCTATTCATTCAACATATATACCTATCTCACAAGTTTTCTTCTAACAAAAACAATAATCATAATGAGTAATATATACTAATTTAATATTTCACAAAATAAATTAAATTAAATTATAATAGGTAAGAGAAAAGGATATGCATTCGTAAAGAGGTAAAATCATCTTACCTCACTTTGAGCAGAAAGATTCTAATTTATAGTTGGCAAAATATGACCCGCTCACGGATCTGCATCTATGAAATGGGTTGTGTAGATTTTTCATAATACGTTTTACAATTTTTTTTCATAAATATTATAATATTTTTCTCATAAATAACTTTTCAACCCCTAATATTATTTTTTAATTTAAAAATATTACATTTCCATAAAAAAAAGTCAAAATTTTCTTCATAAGTATTACATTTTCTCTCATAATAAAAAAACAATTAATTAATTCATTCATTCATTTTTTTAAAAACAAAAACAAATATCATGGTAATTACTAGTTGGCGACCACCCTGACGTCTAAGTTAACTTGGGCAAATTATTGTGTGGACCATGAATATAAGGTACATTACTATTATACTAAAATTACATTATTTTTGTACTGAAAGTATATTATTTCATAGTATATATACAATAATGTACTTTCAATATTTAAATAATGTACTTTGAATATGTTAAAAATTTACTTTTTATTTATGGTCCACACAGCTGTGTGGACCATAGTCTATGCAATAATGATTGGTTAACTTGACCCTCCTTTCTTTCTTTCTTTTTAATAAATGGAGGCCAAAAATTTATGAGATGAACATGTTTTATTTATTTTTTTTCTTTTTTTTTTCTCCACATATGCAAAAAATGGAGCCCAAAAACATTAAAAAAAATATTAATTTTTCTATCAATTTCTTTAGTATATAATGTAGTTGCTACATTTATTAATTTTTCTATCAATCTATTAAAGCACAAAGAGTCAATATCGTCTCCACAAAACTCGAAATCACAACCTCCCAATGGGTCACTTGGCTCTATTATAAGTCATCCAATGCATTAAGAATAAATAGGTTGTAGTCTCTGAAAACTTGACACACAATGTGTAGATTGATGTTATTAATTGAACCCATTCTTAATTGAGTTATGTACTAAACAAGAAAAATGTATTTACAAACTGAAATAGGTTGTTGTAAGTTATTAAAATACGACAGTGAATTGGTGCCCTAAATTCTCTCCCGCTGTCTGAAGCTTCCCTTCAATGGCGGCACCCCCTTGGGCCGCCACATCCAATCCATCGCGTACATTCGCGGATGTCCTCTCCTCTAGCACTAAAGAGGCACCAATCCGTCCTCCGGAAAGATACAAAGGCATGCCAGCTGTCACCTTCTCAGATGAAGATATCCAGTATTTTGCTTCCGACTTTAAGTTTGCACTGATAGGAAAATTTTTTTCGAAAGGGCGCCCTTCAATGGCAGTTCTCCGTAAATCCTTTGAGCTTATTGGATTTGGTGGAGCCTTCAATCTCGGCCTTATCGACCATCGCCATATTCTGATCAATTTTGACAGGGAGGAAGACTTTCAACGCTGCTGGTTAAGAAAATCTTGGTCGATACAAGGTTTCATCATGAAGATCTTCAAATGGACTCCAAACTTTCGACCTGATATGGAATCCCCAATTGTCCCGGTGTGGATTGCTTTAGAAGGTTTGCCTGCTCATCTCCAAAAAAAAGAGCAATCTACTCAATAGCGAACCTAATAGGATCCCCGCTTAAGGTCGACGCCTCGACTCTTGCCCACAACCGCCCCTCAGTCTCCAGAGTCTGCGTTGAGCTCAATGTGTCTAACCCCTTTCCAGAGTTCATTTGGATCAACAATGGCTCGTATGGAGGATTCGCTCAACCCGTAGCATATGAATATATCCCTCCTTACTGTAATTCTTGCAAAAGATTTGGTCATCTGACTCCAGATTGCAAAGCAGGTCAACCTCCTTCCTTTACTCAGCATCAACGCCAAGAAGCAGACCCTGTTAACCTCAGCAAACCTCAGCCTCAACCGAAAACCACTGCTCCACCCCGTAAACTCTGGAGACCCGTCACAACTCAACCACAAGAGGAGACACAAAACTCGCAGCAACAAGAACCTGAAACAGAAAAAGCAAACAATCAAGAACAACTGATTATTCCCGACCAAGCACCTGCACTTGGCCCATTCCTCATTGATGATAATGCTATTAGGCCGGAAGGATTTACAGAGACACAAACAGAGCTTTGGTCTGATAGAGATGAAGATATCAATGCACAAGCTTTTTCACACCCTTCATTGAAGTCATGGAAACAAGCTAACATCCAATCTATCCCCCAGCCAGGCCACCTTTCGGATGGTGATGATATTCATACTACCCAAAAATTCTCCTTGTCTCTGCTTGAATCATGGAAAGCGGATAGCAGAATCTTTTCTGCTCGAATCAAGGACTCAATGCCGGACCCAACGCCGGACGACTTTATTGCAGTCACTAAGAAAAAGAATCGGCCTAGGAAGAACTACTCTGCCAACACACCCTCTGTCACCACCCGCCTCTCAGTGGGAAAGATCGCTAGAGTATCTTTCTCCCATCGTTTGAAATGAATTTGCTAAGCTGGAATGTCAGGGGTCTGCTTTCCTCACGGCGCAGACTCTCTCGTATCCTTCACCGTGAGCATGTCAATTTTCTTTCTGTTATTGAACCTTTTATTGCTTCGGATCGCTTGGACAGCTTTGTCCGAGAATTCAAGTTTGCTGGTGGTTTCGCTTCCCTTGAAACTAAAATTTGGCTTTTTTGGTCGGATTCTTTTGAGGTTGATATAGTGATTGATAGTGAACAATTTGTCTTCTGTAATGTTCGCTTTGTTCCTTGGCAATTCAACTTTGGATTTATTGCAATTTACGCAAAACACTCTAGAATGGAAAGAGCTCATCTTTGGAGGCAGCTTCATGCGATTATTGACGACACTAGACCTTTCCTCCTTGGTGGGGATTTCAATGTCATCTCAAACATCTCTGAGTCCAGAGGTAATGCCTTTCCTGAGCTTGGGAGCATCTCAGACTTTTCTGACTTCATTATTGACAACTCTTTAATTGATTTGGCTACAATGGGAGGTCAATACACTTGGCATGGAACCAGAAACTCGGGGACTGTTTGGAAGAGGTTGGATCGGTTCTTAATGAATCCAGCTTTGAGAGATTATTTCACGGAGATAAGAATCCTTGTTCTTGCCCGCACCACGTCCGACCACTCACCGATCCTTTTAAGTGGGGCTAATTTTGAACTACCATGCCCTAAGCAGTTTCGCTTTCAAAGCATGTGGATCACACACTCTGGCTTTATGGACGTTGTTAGAAACAACTGGTCGCTACCAGCTAACGGTGGAGGTATGCGAGCTTTAGCCTTTAAGGTTAAACGCCTTAAGCTAGCTCTTCGCACCTGGAACCGGGACACCTTTGGGAATGTTTTTGATCATATCAGGAATTTGGAGACTACAGTAGCTGAGGCAGAGAAATGTATCAGGAATTTGGAGACTACAGTAGCTGAGGCAGAGAAATGCTATGATGAATGCCCCACACCAGAAACTCGAACATTATTGCACAGACACCATGCAGAACTTCTTATAGCCCTAAAACAAGAAGAAATGTTCTGGAGACAAAAGGCTAGGGTGAAATGGCTAAAAGAAGGCGACGCCAACACTCGTTTTTTTCACGCCACGGTTAAAGATAGACATCATAGACAGCGTATCTGCGCTATTAAAAATGACTCCGGTGAACTCCTTACCACCCAAACAGCTATCCAGGAGGAAGCCATATCTTACTACTCCAACTTATTCTTGGCTGAGGATTGCTCTGAAATGGATCCCTTACTGCAATGCCTCCCTAGCAGCTTGGAAGCTTCAGACAATGCTCTCCTGTCTAGGCCTCCAACCCGTGAGGAGGTCAAGGAGGCAGCGTGGAAACTTGACCCTGATAGTGCGGCCGACCCAGACGACTTCTCAGGTACATTCTTCAGACAATGCTGGGAGATTGTACAAGAAGATGTTTACAAAGCAGTGTTAGATTTTTATGTTGGGGTGCCGGTCCCTAAAGCCATAGCTAGTGCGCAAATTGTTTTGATCCCCAAAAATAATAATCCAGAAACATATGCGGACTTCAGGCCTATCTGCTTATGCACATTTATTAGTAAGGTCTTCACAAGAATCATTGCCACCCGTCTAAGGAAAATTCTGCCTAAATCGATCTCTAATGAACAGGCAGGATTTGTGGAAGGTAGAAGCATTCAAGACAATGTTCTGCTTGCATTCGAATTACTCCAATACATTGACAAAAGGTGCCGCGGCTCCAATGTTGTGGTTAAATTGGACATGATGAAAGCATTTGACAGAGTTTCTTGGCCCTTCCTGCGAGCAGTGCTTAAAAAGTTTGGTTTCCCAATTGCTTTTACAAATCTTGTCATGAACAACCTTGCAGCGACAAGATTATCAATATTGATCAATGGTGTCAGCTGTGGTTTTTTCCAACCTACTCGAGGGGTTAAGCAAGGCGATCCACTATCGCCGATGTTGTTCATTTTAATCTCAGAAGCATTATCTCGCTCCCTCATTCTCAAAATGGGCACAGGTATACTCTCCCCTTACTCAACTGGTTTGAACTGTCCTATTGTTACCCATTTGGCATTTGCAGATGATATTGTCATCTTTGCAAACGGGTCATCAAACTCCTTAAAAACATTGGTGGAAACATTGAAACAATATCAAGCAGGTTCAGGGCAAAAAATTAACTTTACCAAGAGCTTTTTTGTTACTTCTAAACACTGCTCAGGCCGTAGAGCAGCCACCATGTCACGCATCTTGGGAATGCAACGTTCATCTTTGCCTTTCCGTTATTTAGGGGTGAACCTATTCCGAGGACGGAATAGGCTCTTTTATCATCGACGACTGCTGGAAAATATGGACGAAAAACTTCAAAGCTGGCATCGCAAGCTTCTTTCTCCAGGGGGTCGGCTCATCCTTATCAAGCATGTTCTATCAACGATTCCCCTCTACACGATGGCTTCTATTATGCTGCCGAGCCAGATTGTGAAAGCACTTGAATCTAAGCTCGCTAGATTTTTCTGGGGCACAAAAGATGGAAAACCAAAGCGACACTGGGCTGCATGGAGGAAAATATGCTTACCGAGAGAAGAGGGCGGCTTAGGCGTTCGCTGCCTGTCAACGGTTCAACGTACCCACTCTGCTAAAATTTATTTCAATTTCAAGCGAGGGGGATCCTTATGGAGTGATTTCATGCATGCTCGCTACCCAGAAGACTCGTCCAGGCATTCGGGCTCCCTTACTTGGCGTCGTATACAAGAGGTGGCTGTTTTTGTTGATGAAAACACAGTGCAAGTTGCTGGCGATCTTGTTTGGATGCCATCCACCTATGGAAATTTTTGTTTTTCCTCGGCATATGACTGCCTTCGACCAAAAGCGGGATTAACTTTATCATCTAGCTGCATTTGGGGCGGAGGAATACCTCCCAAAGTATCTATTCTAATGTGGAAACTCTTGAGAAGACTACTTCCGTTCCCAGACGTCATTGAACGTTTCGGTTTTTGTGTTCCATCAGTTTGTCCATTTTGTCTTAGAGCAAGTGCGAGCTTGGAACATTGTTTATTGCTTTGCGACCGAGTTCAACAAATTTGGCAACACTTTGGCGGGATATTTGGACTATCAATGTCAAATGCTAGCACTGTTCGTGCAACATGTCACATTTGGTGGTTGTTTTCATCTCCAAACTCTGCAGTTGGCTGCTTAGCGCGTCTTCTTCCCAGTCTGATTCTTTGGCAACTTTGGGTATCTTACAATGAATCAATTCATAATGGATCCACCTTTTCTATCCCTGGCACTGTTAAAAGAATCAAATGTGAGACTGTGTTGATATCCCTTTCTAGACCCATTCAATGCAGAGACACTTCAGACTCCGTTTTGCTTTCACAGGGTTTGATCGCAAGATTTTCAGCCACACCGCGAAAACGAACTATCTGGATCAAATGGCTCGCTCCACCTTCCGGTCGATTGAAGCTCAATACAGATGCATTATTTTCTGCTAACGGCACAGCAGGCGGAGCTTGTTTGCGCGACTCTCATGGTTTTTTAGTTGCAGGACTTTGTTTCCCATTAGCAGCTTCTTCGGCTCTTGAGGCAGAAACCTTAGCTCTTCGCTTTGCCCTTCAATGGTGTGAACTAACAGCAAAGACACCCTACCTTGTGGAAGTGGACTCAATCTGTCTTGCTCGCATTGTTAACTCCAAAACGACAAAGACCCCTTGGAAGATTAGGGAAGCTATCAACTTCATTCGCTCGTGCCTCTTTTCGTGGGGATCATCCTTAAAGCATATCTATCGAGAGGCAAACCAAGTGGCTGATGCCCTTGCCACGGAAGGTCTTAACAAAAGCTTGCCCAATTTCTTTTGCTCTTTCAATTCTCTTCCTGTAAAGGTTCTTCTTGCTCTTTGGCTTGACTGTAGGGGTTTTGTTTCCCCCAGACTTTTTGCTCATCAATAAAATTATTTAAAAAAATATATATATTTTGCATTCTGCATTAAAAAAAAAAAAAAGTTATTAAAATACATTGGATGAACATGGTAGCAATGCCATATAGTTCCTTATTTCATACAATATGAACAACCTAACATGTGAGGTATGGAACGTTGAACACAATAATGCCACATAGCATCTAATCAATTACACACTGCACCAAAGTTATAAATTACACTTCAATCCACAATTATACCAATGCTGTTGGAATCGGGCAAAAATGCTATGGATTCAGATGATTCTGGCATGGAACTCTGTTCTTGATCCATTTCCATAATTGGCTCCGAAAGGAAAGAAGTATCAGTTGGCATTTGCAACAGCTCAACATCTCCTTCAAGCATTTCAACCACCCTACTCATTGAAGGCCTCGGAATTGGACTCGTTTGGATGCACCAAAGCCCAACTATGGTCATCTTCTTTGTAATTCTCTTCTCTTCCTCATCTAATTCTCCCATCTCAATTACCTTGCCCTTGTTGATATCATTGTAAATCCAAGACGGGAAGTATTGACTCGACTCATCTTGCCGGGTAACTGGGATTTTTTTTAGGCCTAGCATTTCCATTAGTAACATTCCGAAGCTGTAAACATCGGCTTTGTGTGAAATGGCTCCAATGCTTCTATTGATCAACTCTGGTGCCACATACCCAATTGTTCCACGGGCGGCAGTAAGAGTGACAATACTTTTATCAGTAGGAAACAGTTTTGCAAGACCAAAATCAGAGATTTTTGGAATGAAATTCTTATCTAAAAGGATATTGTGCGGTTTAATGTCAAAATGTAAAATTTGAATGTCGCAGCCTCGGTGCAAGTAATCAATCCCACGAGCTACTCCCATTGCAATCTCAAACTTTCTTTTCCAATTCAACAAACTTGCATTAGCTCCTTTATTAATGTATTTGTCAAGTGATCCATTAGACATGAAATCGTAAACAAGAGCACGCTTAGAATTCTCTGCACAATATCCAACAAGTCGAGCAATGTTGACATGATGAATCCTTCCCATGGAAGCAACTTCGTTGATGAAATCTTGACCGTTGGACTTGGAGTTGCTTATTATCTTCACTGCAACATCGCGGCCGCTTCGAAGTTTGGCTTTGTAAACCGAACCATAGCCCCCTTCTCCCAGCTTCTCCTTGAAGGCCTTGGTCATATTTTTGATGTGTGTGTAAGAGTATCTAATGGGCAACAAATTGTTGTCGGCGCTGAGAAAATTTTCGATTGCATCGAACACTGATAGATGCCTTCTGCGGAATTTGATAATTAGAAACACAATTGCGCATGGAATTCCAATTATAATCTTTAATCCAAAGATTATTCCCCCAAGTAGGACCACAACTGCAAAATATTACAAATGTCATTAACGAAATTATAGTAAAAAGAGTGTTGGTGTACTTTTATATTTACAGAGCAGTTCATAAACTGGTGACAAGAGATTGAGTTCTTACCCATAATAAGGAACCGTATTATGCCATATAGTGTTACACCTACAATAATATTGTGATGGAAATGGAATGGAGTTAGAGACACATGGTGTTTTGAGGATAGTTTACCGCATCCCGGCAGCATAAATGTAATGCGACGAAACTTCAAACAAAAAACTAGTAACATGAAAAATAAGAGAGTAATTGCAAATAATCACAGCTGAATAAAATAGTACGGAGTATTATTTATAATACAGAAGTGAGGAAAAGTTACTTCTCAAGTTAGCAATCTATCACACATAATCTAGTAGACAAATTAAGATTATATTTCCACTAAATTTAATTATATGTGATCTAGTCAAGACAAGTCACCTCTCATTATATTCTTACCTTCCCGGCAGATAATCCCATATTTCGTGGGATCAAGTTTACACCCTTTACTCAGGTTATCCTGGACCCAGGATAGCTCAAATCCATACACCAAAGCATCATGGATTTCCAAAAGGCTAATATTCTCGGACAAATTTTTTTGAATTCGCAAGGAAGTCGTCATAGTTATGAGCTCAACCCGGCAGGAAATTCTTAAATCCAATGCATTAAGACGGCCTACCTTAATATAAGCGTAGCCCCCAGGAGAGTCACTGCTTTTATTCCAGCAGTCTTTAGTGGTTTCTACAAAAGCGGAGGATTTCATTGGGAACGGACACCTCAAGAAAATAATTGGCACATATGTTCTGTATGCGATTTCATATGGATAACCACGGTATCCAAACAAACTGTTCTTAGGCAAAGCGTATTGGGGAAAGGAGCATATGTTGTTTTTTTGTACACCAGGATTAACCACACGGATAGTTTTGTTGTTGTAATTGATGGCTTGAACAAAGTATTTCTGGGAATGTATAGTTAACACTGTTTGGTTTTGTTCACAGGTTAAAAGGTAATAAGGATTGCCACAATGTTGTGGATCAGTATCAAGTCGAAAAGGGTGGCTAATATTGTGGATGCTCCCGCAAGAAGAAAGGTTGCACTGGCTACTGGAATGCCGTGGAAGTTGGATACAAAGTATGCATATCACGCATGAGATGACAAGGTTTTTTGATCTGAACGCAAGCATTTTGTTGGGGGTGGTCTGGTTTAGGAAGACGAAAGAGTTATTTAGGTATTTACCAGATAAGATTCTCTTTAAACCCAATTCTATATTTCAATTCAGTGAATTTCGTCATTTGCAGCGGTTGATGTTTACTAATTCTACATACCCATTAATTCTCATATTCAAAACTAAAATAATAACAATAGTTTACTTTTGCAAAGTTGATGTTACTAATTTGATTTATTAATTCTTACTAAAATAATAACAAGTGGCAAGTGACCTCTTTATGGAGAAGAATTCCATGAGAACCCGAGTTCGATTTTCACAAGTGACGATTCTCTCTGGGCCAGCTCCCGTGCCTCCCGGAGCGAACGTAGATGTACCTAGATCATTAAACGGACAGAGAAAGATCCCGTGAATTTACCATAAAAAAAAACGTTTACTTTTGCACAGTTGATGTTACTAATTTGATTTATTAATTCTTACGTTGTGAACTAAAATAATAAGAAGCATTTACATACTTCCATTGGTGACTGATATGATGTTACTAGTTAGAAATTTTAATCTATCCAATTGCACTGCACCTTGTGCACTGTTACTTACTAGTTATGTTTGTTAGTGTTATACTTGGTATAATTTTTGGTTGGCTTAATTATATTTTTGACGAAAAATAGGCTTACAAAGTCGTTGTAAACTTATAATAGGTGTTTGTATTTGATTTTTGGTATAACACGCTAGTACTGCACGTTTAGTTGGAGGGAATTATAATTCTATTCTCACTTAATTCCACCTAATTTCAAATGTAACAAAATTCATTCGTTTGGTTGGAGGGAATTGTAATTCCACGGAATTGCAATTCCCTCATTTTCATGGAATTAGAATTCCATGGCCCACCTAAGATTTTAATTCCATGGATTTTAGGAAGACAAAAAGATAATTCTAAGATAAAATTACCCCTCCCATTTTTTAACATAAAATTAGTGTCTGACATTCCCTTCTAAATTATAGTGTGTATTATTCTTCAACTTCTTTTTGTGTATGTTCATTTAATATAAATTTTTATATGCAATAACTATTCAAAATTTGCATTCTTTATATGCATTATTTATATATAGTAATTTTCGTGTATGTTCCTTTGAATTCTTTATATGTAGAACTCTTCAAAATTTGCATTTTTATATGCAACAACTCTAACCATTTGTGAATTAATTTGTCAATTATAAATAATACTAATAATAATAATAATAATAATAACAACAACAATGTGCATTTTGGACTTTATACTACTTATCCCCTCTCAATTTCGTGTATACCAAACATTGGAATTGAAATCCTCAATAATTTTATTCCTGTGAGTGAACCAAACACTGGAGTTTAAACTCCTGCATTATACTTTTTCTACGGAATTGCAATTCTTTTCCCACCTAATTCTTTCCCTTAAACCAAGCGCCCTGTGAAGGTCCCAGGGCAACTTAGGTGGGAAATTATACCATGAACCAGAGTCTACCTTGCAATTTCAGATTCTGTATCTTTAGTTGACAAATTCTATATCTAGAGTTGACAATTTCTGTACTTGTAGCTATCATATTATGTGTTAGCAATTATCAAGTTATTTGTTTACATGTACGGAAACTGTTAATTGTAGTTACAGAATCTGTTAACTAAAGGTATAGAATTTTTGTATCAAGGTTTACAATGCAATATGACCCAAAAATTTGTCTACAATTTGAATTTTAAAGGAATAAGGTTCAAATTAGCCACTGAACATAATCTGAAAGTGCAATGAGGCCACTGAACAAAAAAAAAAGTACAATTAGGCCACTAAACACTCCAAATACATGCAATTTCACCACATAGCAAGTTACTTTCCATTTCATCAAGTTGCCTGCTTATATGGATGGTGAGTTGACATTTTAAAATAATTTTTTAATAATAAATATTAAAAACAAAAATTAAAAGTTATTTAAAAAAAAAAAATAGTTGCCACNCCCCCCCCCCCCTTCCTTCGTCTCTAACCAAAAAGTACTCATAAATTCTGTCTATAATACCTTGTAAATAAAACTCTAATAAACACTGCATCCTGGCGTTTGTTTTTTTTTTTAAATAAAAATTTTATTTTTTATTTTTATTTTTAAAGTTTATTATTAAAAAAATATTTTGAAATGTCAACTCGCCATCCATCTAAGCATACAATCTGATGAAATGGAAGGTAACTTGCTATCAGGTGAAATTGCATGCATTTGGAGTGTTCAATGTCCTAATTGCATTTTTTTCATTCAGTGGGCTAATTGTACTTTTAGGTTAGGTTCAGTGGCCAATTTGAACCTTATTCAAATTTTAAATTAGTATTTTGTCCGACCACCACCAAAGGTGTCGGAAAAACCTTTATATATATTCCTCCCTTGCGTATTTTCAGGCAATTTTTCATTGGTTTTTTTTTTCTTTTTCTTTTTACATATTTCTACTGGTTTTTTCATTGTTGTATGTATTTTTTAACAAAATCATTCACAATGGAGTTAAAATCATGTTGTACTAAATCATATCAAGCTACGATACTGAAAGTTGCTTTTTAATTTAATTGAAGGTGGAAAGTGAGTATCGTCGTCCTCAAAGAAGGGCTTGAAAGGAGTTGTGTAGAGAGTGATTAAACACAAGTGCATTGAGGGGATTGTAGTTCAATTGGTCAGAGCATCGCCCTGTCAATGCAAAAAGTTGCAAGTTTGAGTCCTGTTACAATAATTTGGTCCCATCGAAGAAAGAACAAATGTTTGAAAGCTAACCTGAAAAGATTAGGAGATTGCATTAAGTAACAAGTGTAAAAAACACAAAATTGATTGAGTAAAGACAATGATAAAATAGAGGATTTAGATCAAATAACCTTGCATAGATGCTTTTGTGTGTTTTAAGATTCTAAGCCAAGCAATGTTCCACAATGAAAATGAGGGAGTGGTATAAGTGTCAACGCCACTCTCGTGGACATTGGTTTATCACCTAAGCCCTAGTTCCATTCTCATAGCAACTAGGCTAGGTGAAGCAATTAAACAAAGACTTGGTGTACTCATTCCCTTCTAACTCTATCTCAAAGGTTAGCTAGAAATGCAATCGTTATACCCTGCACCACGGTGCACATAGCAATGTGCACCACGTAAGTAAAACGATGTCGTTTCGGTGTTAGTGGATGCAGACGCGAATGACTCAGGGAATTCATTATCTATAATACACATAATCATTATCTATAATACACAGAACGTTTGCCTAGAATACACAGAGTGTTTGCCTAGAATACACAGAATATTGACACAAAATACACAGATGTTAGTGGACGCGGACACGAATGACTCCGGGGAATTCATTATCTATAATACACATAATCATTATATAGAATACACAGAACGTTTGCCTAGAATACACAGAATGTTTGCCCATAATACACAGAATATTGACACAAAATACACAGAACTCATCCTCCTAACATTCGAATGCACAAACACATCACAACTTGTGTTAATAACATGAATACACAGAATATTTACACAAAATACACATAACTCATCCTCCTAAACATTCGAATGCACAAACACATCACAACATGTGTTACTAACATGAAATCACAACATGTGTTACTAACATGAATACACATAACGGTTGCCTAGAATACACAGAACAGTTGCCTAGAATACACAGAATGATTGCCTGGAATACACAGAATATTACCCAAAAAACGAACGATTAGTTTACAATGCTCAAAACGACGTCGTTTAGGTACGTGGTGCACATTATTATGTGCACCGTGGTGCACAGTATAATTTGCCCTAGAAATGTGGGTGAATATATGATTTTAAAACCCATCTAATTGGGCTCCAATTTATATGATTCTATAATCAATATTTTCAAATCACCTAAATAATACAAAGGAATCAAATAAGCACATACTTAACTTCTAATTAAAATAAAATCATATGAGTTTGATACCAATTATGCACATAAAAGTAGTAAAGCGCTAATGTTTTAACCCAATTCTATATTTCAATTCACTGAATTTCTTCATTTGCAGCGGTTAAAGTTTACTAATTCTACATACCCATTAATTAATTCTAATATTGAGGACTAAAATAATAACAAGAGTTTACTTTTGCACAGTAGATGTTACTAATTAGATTTGTTAATTCTTAGATTGTGAACTAAACTAATAAGAAGCATTTTCATACTTTCCTTTGGCTGTTGCAGCAAGTATTGCTCAGAGATGGTCACCTTCTTCTTCTTCTCATTTCGTCTCTTTATTATCACACTATTACTTCCACTGCTTGTCGTGGGGTTTGACGATTGTGAGGAGAGCCGGTGCAGGAGCGGCGGTCCTGGAATCCATTTCCCTTTCAAGCTTAAACATGAGCAGGCGCAGCACTGTGGGTATCCCGGATTCGAGTTATCCTGTGATAACAATGGCAACACTGTGATGGAGCTGCCGCATGATGTGCAATTACAGGTTGATCAGATTGACTATGCGTCCCAGCAGATCTTCCTATCTGACCCTGATGCTTGTCTTTCTGGCAAGATGCTATTACACCTTAACTTATCTCTATCTCCATTCCAATATTCTGGCTCAGTATCCTGGTACGACTTCTCCCTATTCAACTGTTCTGCATCCAATGATTTTGGTGGCACAATTTATGATGGGTTAATTTCCTGTCTTGCTGTTCCTGGTTACCAAATATATGCCATTTCCTCCTCACACTCCATCGATGAATTCCCGTCCTCATCTTGCTTTTATCCGGTTTATTATTTAAAGGATACTCTTCAGCTTAAGTGGATAAGTCCATCATGTTTAAATTGTGAAGCACAAGGCAAAGATTGTAGGTTAAAGAACCATAATAACATCACACTGGGAGTTCAATGCCTTAGCAGACCAAAGAAAACAGGTAGGTGCTCTGCTACATTAGTTATTATTGTTGATTTCTTTCAAGTGTCAGACAGAGATACAGTAACAATATAATGAAGCTGAGCACCCTCTAACTTTATTTCCCCAAATTTATAACAGATGTACCACGATCCAAAAACCCAATTATTGCAGGTGACCAATTATTTTATTATTCTGTTTCCTCTGATTATATTCCCTGGGAATAGACATAATATGCTATTCTGATTTGTTTTCCCCAACATATATATATATGCAGGTGCCATTTTGGGCTTCTTTCTGTTGGCATTTGGCGCCTACAAGTTTTACACCACCACTAAAACACAAAAAGAGAACCAGAAAAGAGTTGAAAATTTTTTAGAAGATTACAGAGCTATGAGGCCAACAAGATATAGCTTTGCTGATATCAAGAAAATCACTAATCAGTTTAGTGAGAGACTGGGAGAAGGAGTTTATGGAATTGTGTACAAAGGGAAGCTTTCCAGTGAAATTCACGTCGCAGTCAAAGTGCTGAATGATTCCAATGCGAACGGAGAGGAGTTCATCAATGAAGTTGGGATAATAGGAAAGATCCACCATGTTAACGTGGTTCGTTTGGTTGGCTTCTGCGCCGATGAATTTAGACGAGCACTCGTGTACGAGTACTTGTCAAATGAATCCTTGGAGAAATCCATATTTTCAACAGGTTCAAAGAATGTTGCCCCCCTGGGTTGGAAAAAGATTCAAGAAATAGCCCTGGGTATAGCCAAAGGAATTGAATATCTCCATCAAGGTTGCGACCAGCAAATTCTTCATTTCGATATCAAACCCCACAACATCCTGCTAGATCACAACATGAATCCCAAGATTGGTGATTTTGGACTTGCAAAATTGTGCTCCAAAGAGAAAAGTGCTGTCACCATGACGGCTGCCAGGGGAACCATGGGTTATATTGCACCCGAAGTTGTGTCCAGTAACTTTGGCAAAGTCTCTCACAAGTCAGACGTTTATAGCTTTGGCATGTTGCTTCTGGAAATGGTGGGAGGAAGGAAGAATTTTGATGCTAACAAAGCGACTAATGCCAGCCAAGATAGTTTTCCAGAATGGGTGTACAATCACCTTAACAGAAAAGGAGAGTTGCGAATCAGAATCGAGGAGGAGGAGGATGAAGTGATAGTGAAAAAACTGGCAATAATAGCATTGTGGTGCATCCAATGGCAACCAGTGGACCGGCCTCCAATGAAAGTTGTAGTTCAAATGCTAGAAAGAGAGGGACACGATTTGGTGTTGCCTTCTAGCCCTTTCATGACAACAAATGTGAATGATATCCCTCCTGTTCTAGCATAGGGTTTTTACCAGAATCAGCTGTAAATTCGAAAAGTAATTAATAATTTGTAAAATAATTTTCTAAACCCGTTTTTAAAACACAACTATGGAATTTGATTACTTCTTTAATTAAAAACTTCATTCCGTAACTAAAAACGGGTATCAATCTATCTTATTGGTAATTTGATTTTTTGAGTTGCTTTGGATGTCATTATATTATGATCAATTGCTTTAATTTTTTATTTTTATATTTTTAAAATCTTTATTCCCATTATAGGGTTATACATAACCAAACATCAATATTGGTAACCATTCTAGTTCCACTTTATTACCAAACATTCAAAATACTTTTACTAAAACTCATTACCATTACCAATATTTGATTCACATTCCCATTCCAATTCTCTTGTACGAACCAAACACACTCAAAATACTTTCACCAAAACCCATTACCATTACTAAATATTTGATTCTCATTCTTATTCCAATTCCCATGTGCGAATCAATCAGGCCCTAAATGTACTACACCTTACATGGCATTTGTTTTTCACGAAACAAGTAGTTAAGTAGTTAAGAATTGTTAAGGAGATCTTGACTTGTAGCATACACAATATATTGTTATAGGGTTTCCCTAAATAAGCTTGCAATTTTGAGAATGAAGGTCAGTCCATCGACACCTATAAATAATGGGGGTGTAGCAATGCTTTATTTAACCAGAGAAAATTATGTGAAAGTGGGACAGGGGTAAGGGTTAGGAACAAAAAATTCACTAATCCAACATGTACAAAACTATCATTTTGTATTTTTACGTCTAATTTTATTAAACAGTTATACCACAAATCACCTAACTTAATAATTTTAACTTTTTAATTTTCAACTTTTTGTTAGCTTTTCAACAAGTTATGACAAATAGAGGGCATTATTCTTTTTAAAAATATCCATAAAATTAAATCATGTATGATATATTCTCACGACATTAAATTTTTTATATTTGAAAAAAAAAATGATATTATTGATTGTAGCATTTGAGGAATATACAAACCCATATGCCAAACACATTGTGCTCAGTTATCTATGTTTGTAAGGAAATATCACATGATCGAATTTTTCGTGGCGGGTACATTAAACATATACTACCTTGTAATATAAAGTTGTCAATAAGCAGGACTGGATTATTTTCAACAATCATTACATCATCACCCACTGATTGGTGTGTGCGCGCCAAGCACCATACTGACGCCCAGCTATCTCCCCTCCTTAATTTGTTTTATTTTAATGTTTTAAAGATAATCGGCTGAAAGAAAATCATTGCACTCAACAGAATGTTGAGTGTTTTGTTTTTGTTTTGAGTTGATTTCACATTGGGTCCTCTAAGTATATTGATTTTGTCACGTTTAGTTTTAAACTTTTAAATTCATCATCTATGATCCTCTTGAAAGGATCATGATTGGTTAAAATTTAATAGTTGAAGGACCATAGATGATCAACTTAAACCACAGATGGTAACAATTTTAAAGTCGAAAGACCACGGGTAGTTAATTTGAAAGTTTAGTACTAAACATGGCAAAATCATTATACTCGGAGGATCTCATATGGTATTAACTATTTTTGTTTTTTATTATTTTTTTTTTGTTTTTAAATAGTTTTGTATTTTCATTTATATATTAAATTTGAGTTTAATTTAAATTTCATAGAGATATTTTTAAATTTCGACTTTAATTTATTTTTCTTTAAAATCAAAATGTGAAATTATAATTATAAAGTTAAAATTATTTTTAAATTTTGTGTTTAATTTATTTTTATTTAAAATCAAAATGTGAAATTATAATTATAAATTTGAAATTATTTTTAAATTTTGAGTTCAATTTATTTTTATTTAAGATCAAAATGTGAAATTGTAATTATAAATTTGAAATTATTTTTAATTTTTGAGTTTAATTTATTTTTATTTAAAATAAAAAATTGAAATTATAATTAAAAGTTGAAATTATTAACTATAGAAATGTTAATAAAATAATTGATGATGGGTAGAAGGGCAAATTATATTAACCACAGTTCAAAACGAAGTCGTTTACTCCGCGCGTATGTTAGAAAAATGAACATTCCAGGGTAAGATAATGTATTTTATGAGTTAGAATAATGTACTTTATATGTTTTAGAATAATGAAATTTATGTGATAAATAATGTATTTTATGAGTTAGAATATTGTAATTTATATGTTAGAATAATGTATTTTTATATATTTTTGAATTGTTGTTCACACAATTGTGTGAACCACAGTCCACGCAATAGCTATTGGTGTAGAAGTGTGGAGGAGTGGGACCCATAAAAAGTTGAGAAAAAAATAAGAAGGATTGGAGAGAAAGGAAAATACTACTTGAACTCTTAAGTCTTGGGGTCTACACAATCTTGACGTACCCTGACAACAGAAAACACCAACTTTATTATCTTCAATTTTTTTAGTTCAATGTTATTATATTTATGTGTTTGGTTAAATATGAGTTAAATCAGGTTAAACCAAATAATAAAAATCTTAGTCTAATATGGCTTACATCCAAAAATAATAATTTAAATGACAAAATATAAGTTAATAGAAGCAGTTTTCAAGCCTTAGATGAGATGATAAGAAAAGTAGACTTGAAGAGTTATGTCATCCAAACGCGTTGCCTTAGACATCAACATCTGAATGACCAAACTCCAAAGCGACGGCTGAGGTCTAGGATGAGGAATCATCCAATGCACTTGTCTCTAGTATAAGTCATCCAATGCATTGGTTGTAGCCTCTGAAAACTTAACACACAATGTGTAGATTGATGTTACTAATTGAACCCATTCTTAATTGAGTTATGTACTAAGCAATAAAAATGTATTTGCAAACTGAAATAGTTTGTTGTACGTTATTAAAATATGTTGGTCGGAAGTGATATATCAATATATGTATTGTTGACACCAAAATTGTGAAATAACAAATTTAATTTTTCAATAAGATGATGCAACAATAATTTGTAAACCCTCTTCAAACCAATTCTATGGAGTTTTTTTCTTCTTTGCTGAGGACTAATTTTTGGGGAGGAACAAAACTAAGCAGAACAAATATAATTGATTTTCAATTAAAGGAACGAAGCCATAATTCTAGAAAGATTAAAACCAAACTAATGTAAATCCGATAGATGTGCCAGCAATTTCATTATTTCCAATAAAATAAATTTATTAAATTTCAACTTTCATTTTAAAAATTATAATTTTTTTTTTGAGTACTACCGATTATGTTACAATGCCACATACTTATTTCATACAATATGATCAACATAACATGTGGGGTATGGTACGTTGAAGACAACACTAATGCCGCATAGCATCTAATTAGTTACACACTGCGCCAAACTTATAAATTATACTTTAACCCAGAATTATACTAATGCTGTCGGAATTAGCAGAATTGGGCAAAAATGCTATGGATTCCGATGAATGTGGCATGGAAGTCAGTTCTTGATCCACTACCATAACTGGCTCCGAAAGGAAAGTATCAATAGGCATTTGAAGCAGCTCAACATCTCCTTCAAGCATTTCAACCACCCTACTCATTGAAGGCCTTGGAATTGGACTGGTTTGGATGCACCAAAGCCCAACTATCGTCATCTTCTTTGTAATTCTCTTCTCATCCTCATCTAGTTCACCCATCTCAATTGCCTTGCGCTTGTTGATATCCTTGTATATCCAAGACGGGAAGTATTGACTCGATTCATCTTGCCCAGTAACTGGGGTTTTCTTTAGGCTTAACATTTCCAAAAGTAACATTCCGAAGCTATAAACATCGGCTTTGTGTGAAATGGCTCCAATGCTTCTGTTGATCAGTTCCGGAGCCACATACCCAATTGTTCCACGGGCTGCAGTAAGTGTTACAATGCTTTTATCGGTAGGAAATAGTTTTGCGAGACCAAAGTCAGAGATTTTTGGAATAAAATTCTCATCTAGAAGTATATTGTGTGGTTTGATATCAAAATGTAAAATTTGGATGTCACACCCTCGGTGCAAGTAATCAATCCCACGAGCTACTCCCATTGCAATTTCAAACTTCCTTTGCCAATTCAACAAACTTGCATTTGCTCCTTGATTAATGTACTTGTCAAGGGATCCATTAGACATGAAGTCGTAGACAAGAGCACGCTTGGAATTGTGTGCACAATATCCAACAAGTCGAACAATGTTGACATGATGAATCCTTCCCATGGAAGCAACTTCATTGATAAAATCTTGGCCGTTAGACTTGGGCTTGCCTATTATCTTCACTGCAACATCGCCGCCACTTTGAAGTTTGCCTTTGTAAACAGAACCGAAGCCCCCTTCTCCCAGCTTCTCCTTGAAGGCTTTGGTCATATTCTTGATGTGTTTGTAAGAGTACCTGATGGGCAACAGATTATTCTCAGAGCTGAGGAAATTCTCGATTGCATCGAACTCTGATAAATGCCTTCTTCGGAATTTGATAATTAGAAACACAATTGCGCATGGAACTCCAATTATAATCTTTAATACAGTGATTAGCCACGCAAGCTTGCCCACAACTGCAAAATATTACAAATTTTATTATACTATAAAGAGTGCTGCAGTTATATTTACAGAGCAGTAGTTCGTGAGAAGAGATTGAGTTCTTACTCTGAAGAGCCCACGGTATTATTCTTTGTTGTAATAAACCTACAATAATATTTTGATGGGAATGGAGTTACGTTAGAGATCGACAAGATGTAGAACTGAGGAAAATTTACTTCTTAATTAAGTTAGCAATCATACATGATCGATCTAGTAATTAATGACTATATTCCAAGAATATATATATGCACATAAGCGTCTACATTAATGCACACGACCTCAGATTGTATATATAAATCTGTTCAAATGTGACCGCGCTTTCCTGTGCGGTCGGTGCGGTTCACACCACTCTTTTTTTTTTTTTTTTTTTTTTTTTTTTTTTTTTAAAAAAGAGAATTTTATTGATAATTAAAACCTAGGGGATGAAAATCCCCGCTGATCATACAAAAGAGCCAGTTTGACCTTTATAGGTAAAGAAGTACAAGAGTGAAAAAGAGCGGGCGAGCTACTGTTAAGTCCTTCTGAAGCAAGTGCGTCAGCCACCTGGTTGGCCTCCCTATAGATATGTGTCAGGGTTGAACCCCACAAAGAAAGGCAAGAACGGATGTACTGAACTACTTCCATTATGTTCACACCACTCAATGTTAGAAAACGTAACACAATGAAAATATACAAAACACCATAAAACAAACCACACACCCAAAATAATGCACCATAATTCTCCTACTCCTAATGATGCATTTGCTAACACTGTATGGTGTATATTTACATACCTGTTTTTTATGATGTGTGCCTAATAATGCAGGTGTATATTTGTATACATAGTGGTGCGACAGCACTAACTGCACGTTAAGTGGCGGCACACCTGCCTGATCAGAGGACTCTATATGTATGTATGTATGTGTGTGTGAGATCTAAGTCAAGACAAGTCACCTAGTATATATTCTTACCGTAGTTTCTCCAGCAGGTAATCTCATTTGTTGTGTCATCAAGTTCACATTCTCTACTCCAGCAACGCTGACGACAAACAGCCTGGAACCAAGATAGCTCAAACCCATACCTCAAAGCATCATGGATTTCCAATAGACGACTAACATTAATCTGAGAGGACACATTATTTTCTTGAACTCGCCAGCTGGAAGTCATAGTTATGAGCTCAACCCCACATGAAATTCTTAAATCCGATGCATTAAGACGGCCTACCTTAGCATAAGCGTAGCCTCCTGCAGAAGGGTACAATGGGGGAGCATTCCTACCACTACTGTTTTTATCATTCCAACACTCTTTAGTCATTTCTACAAAAGTGAAAGACTTCATTGGGAAGGGACACCTCAAGAAAATAATTGGCACAGTAAGTAAAGGAATTGAAGGCAATTCTTCCCTGTTGTAATATGTTGTCCTCTTGGCACGTGCGATGCTATATGGATAACCATCGTGGTATCTAAAAAAACTGTACCGACTTACAGCATATCGGGGAAAGGGGCACATATTATTGGTTTCTTGTACATCAGGATCAACCATACGGATAGTGTAGTTGCCGTAATTGATGGACTGAACATAGTATTTCTGGGAATAATGTAAAGTTAACACTGTTCGGTTNTTTTTTTTTTTTTTTTTTTTTTTTTTTTTTTAACAAAGAGAATTTTATTGATAATTAAAACCTAGGGGATGAAAATCCCCGCTGATCATACAAAAGAGCCAGTTTGACCTTTATAGGTAAAGAAGTACAAGAGTGAAAAAGAGCGGGCGAGCTACTGTTAAGTCCTTCTGAAGCAAGTGCGTCAGCCACCTGGTTGGCCTCCCTATAGATATGTGTCAGGGTTGAACCCCACAAAGAAAGGCAAGAACGGATGTACTGAACTACTTCCATTATGTTCACACCACTCAATGTTAGAAAACGTAACACAATGAAAATATACAAAACACCATAAAACAAACCACACACCCAAAATAATGCACCATAATTCTCCTACTCCTAATGATGCATTTGCTAACACTGTATGGTGTATATTTACATACCTGTTTTTTATGATGTGTGCCTAATAATGCAGGTGTATATTTGTATACATAGTGGTGCGACAGCACTAACTGCACGTTAAGTGGCGGCACACCTGCCTGATCAGAGGACTCTATATGTATGTATGTATGTGTGTGTGAGATCTAAGTCAAGACAAGTCACCTAGTATATATTCTTACCGTAGTTTCTCCAGCAGGTAATCTCATTTGTTGTGTCATCAAGTTCACATTCTCTACTCCAGCAACGCTGACGACAAACAGCCTGGAACCAAGATAGCTCAAACCCATACCTCAAAGCATCATGGATTTCCAATAGACGACTAACATTAATCTGAGAGGACACATTATTTTCTTGAACTCGCCAGCTGGAAGTCATAGTTATGAGCTCAACCCCACATGAAATTCTTAAATCCGATGCATTAAGACGGCCTACCTTAGCATAAGCGTAGCCTCCTGCAGAAGGGTACAATGGGGGAGCATTCCTACCACTACTGTTTTTATCATTCCAACACTCTTTAGTCATTTCTACAAAAGTGAAAGACTTCATTGGGAAGGGACACCTCAAGAAAATAATTGGCACAGTAAGTAAAGGAATTGAAGGCAATTCTTCCCTGTTGTAATATGTTGTCCTCTTGGCACGTGCGATGCTATATGGATAACCATCGTGGTATCTAAAAAAACTGTACCGACTTACAGCATATCGGGGAAAGGGGCACATATTATTGGTTTCTTGTACATCAGGATCAACCATACGGATAGTGTAGTTGCCGTAATTGATGGACTGAACATAGTATTTCTGGGAATAATGTAAAGTTAACACTGTTCGGTTTTGTTCACAGCTTAACTCGTAATCGGGATTGCCACAATGTTGTGGATCGGTATTTAGTCGAAAAGGGAAGCTGATATTGTGGATGCTCCCGCAGGAAGAAGGGTTGCAGAGGGTGGTATTGGAATGCCATGAGAAATGGATAAGAAGTTTGTATATGACGACGACTGAGATGACAAGTAGTGATATGAGGAACGGTATGAGAAGGTATTTTGATCTGAAGGCCAGCATTTTGTTGAGGCTAGGGGTGGGGGTGGTTTGGTTTAGGAAGAAGCTAGCTCAAGCTTATTTTGTTATTTGCCAATTAGATAAGATAAGATGTTCTTTTAATCCAATTATTTTGAGTGGACTTGTGGATAAGAAAAGTACGTCCACTTGTGAAATCAAATGTATTGTCCTGGAAAAACTTCACACGTAATGAATTTTAACCATGGTACCTTTTTGGAAAAAAAAAACCATGGTACCTTTACGACTCTGAATTCTAACCACAGTAGAAGTCTAGCACATCAGTACAATACTTTGGCTACGTATCCAAGCAGGCCTAATCCTATCATTTTATAGGCTCAGGACATAGCAAAAAAATAGGCCCTATGAAGTTAACAGCAATTCTGTTGACCATGGATCAAATGTACACTTTTTTTTTTACAAGAATAAGTTGTAAGATCAAAATCTCAATTTGATTCAATTCATCTGGTTTAACATTGAATATTGAACACAGTTTTTGGAACTTTCTTAATTAATTAACGTTGAATTTGAATTGAACAACACATGTTGTAATATATATATGATCCATTACCATATTTTTGAAAATTTATTATATCTATTTTACAATAACGTCAACATAATATGTAATTAAGGTAATAGTAAGTTGAACAGAGCAGCAATGTGATAATAATGGGACCATCTAATCCACACCGCGCTAAAGTGATTACGTACCACCTTTAATCCACAATTATACCTATGCTGTTGGAACTAGCAGAATTGGCCAAAAATGCTATGGATTCAGATGATTCTGGCATGGAACTCTGTTCTTGATCCACTTCCATAATTGGCTCTGAAAGGAAAATATCAGTTGGCATTTGCAGCAGCTCAACATCTCCTTCAAGCATTTCAACCACCCTACTCATTGAAGGCCTCGGAATTGGACTGGTTTGGATGCACCAAAGCCCAACTATGGTCATCTTCTTTGTAATTCTCTTCTCGTCCTCATCTAATTCTCCCATCTCAATTGCCTTGCCTTTGTTGATATCATTGTAAATCCATGACGGGAAGTATTGACTCGACTCATCTTGCCCAGTAACTGGAATTTTCTTTAGGCCTAACATTTCCATCAGTAGCATTCCAAAGCTATAAACATCGGCTTTGTGTGAAATGGCTCCAATGCTTCTGTTGATCAACTCTGGTGCCACATACCCAATTGTTCCACGGGCTGCTGTAAGCGTTACAATGCTTTTATCGGTAGGAAATAGTTTTGCGAGACCAAAATCAGAGATTTTTGGAATGAAGTTCTCATCTAGAAGTATATTGTGCGGTTTGATGTCAAAATGTAGAATTTGAATGTCACAGCCTCGGTGCAAGTAATCAATCCCACGAGCTACTCTTATTGTAATTTCAAACTTCCTTTGCCAATTCAACAAACTTGCATCAGCTCCTTGATTAATGTATTTGTCAAGGGATCCATTAGACATAAAATCGTAAACAAGAGCACGCTTAGAATTCTCTGCACAATATCCAACAAGTCGAGCAATGTTGACATGATGAATCCTTCCCATGGAAGCAACTTCATTGATGAAATCTTGGCCATTAGACTTAGGCTTGCTTATTATCTTCACTGCAACATCGCTCCCACTTCGAAGTTTGCCTTTGTAAACAGAACCGAAGCCCCCTTCTCCCAACTTCTCCTTGAAGGCTTTGGTCATATTCTTGATGTGTTTGTAGGAGTATCTGATGGGCAACAGATTGTTGTCAGCGCTGAGGAAATTTTCGATTGCTTCGAACACTGAAAGATGCCTTCTGCGGAATTTGATAATTAGAAACACAACTGCGCATGGAACTCCAATTATAATCTTTGCTGCAGAGATCATAACCGCAAGTTGGCGGACACCTGCAAAATATTAGAAATGCCATTAACGAAATTATAGTAAAAAGAGTGTTGGTGTACTGTTATATTTACAGAGCAGTTCGTAAACTCGTGACAAGAGATTCAGTTCTTACCCACAAGATAAAACTGTATGTTCTTTAGTATACCTACATACAACAATATTATGATAGGAAAGAAGTTAGAGACATGATCTGCAAAAACTACTAAAATGAAACTAATTAATGACCCATTATAACATGAAACATAATGTAATAATCAATAATCTTTAATACAGTGATTATCCCCGCAAGTTGGGCCAGATCTGCATAATATTGCAAATTTCATAGAAGTAATTATACTAAAAAAGTATCGGTGTACTGCTATATTTACAGAGCAGTCCGTAAACTCGTGACAAGAGATTCAGTTCTTACCCAGAAGAAAAGGCCATATTTTCGTCCCTGACATACCTACATACAACAATATTGTGATGGGAAAGAATTAGAAGTTATAGACATGATCTGCAGATCGATCTGCAAAAACTACTAAAATGAAACTAATTAATGACCCATTAACTTTTTTTTTTTTTTTGGAAATAGACCCATTAACATGAAACATATTGAAATAAACAATAATCAGGACAGAATAACATAATATTAAATTAAATTATATGAAGATCTGATGTTTCGTAGCCTGCAGCTAGCTAGCTAGCTTGTTCCAATGAGTTGAAGATAAGTCACTTTTCATTCTTACCTACTTTGTATCTGAAGCAGCTAATCTCATTTTTCATGTCAAAGTGACACCATCTACTCCCGCAATGCTGTTGACAAATAGCCGGGAACCAGGATAGCTCAAATCCATACATCAAAGCATTATGGATTTCCAATAGACTACTACTTACATTCTTCTCTTGAATTCGCCAGGATGTCATAGTTATGAGCTCAACCCGGCATGAAATTCTTAAATCCGATGCATTGAGGGAGCCTAGCTTAGCATAAGCATAAGCATAGCCCCCAGAAGAGTCACTGCTTTTATTCCAACACTCTTTAGTGGTTTCTACAAAAGCGGAAGACTTCATTGGGAACGGACACCTCAAGAAAATAATTGGTACAGTAATTAAAGTTGTGTCTAGCCTGCCAGATGGTGTCTCCTTCTCAGGTGTGGTGATGTCATATGGATAACTGTCATCGTATCTTGGAAAACTGTACTGAGCTAACGCATATCGTGGAAAGGAGCAGATGTTGTTTTGTTGTAGACCAGGATCAACCACACGGACAGTGTAGTTGTCGTAATTGATGGATTGAACATAGTATTTCCCGGAATGTAAAGCTAACACTGCTCGGGTTTGTTCACAAGTTAATTGGTAATCGGGATGGCCACAATGCTGTGGATCAGTATTTAGTCGAAAAGGGAAGCTAATATTGTGGATGGTCCCGCAGGATGAAGGGTTGCAGTACTGGCTGTTGGAAAGCAATGAAGAATAATGGAAAACAAGTATGCATATGAGAATTAGGTAATTTGATCTGAAGAAGGCAAGCTGCATTTTGTTGAGGCGAGGCTAGAGGAAGAAGAAGAAGGCTTACTACTTGGTTATTTTCCGAGAAAAGATAAGATATAATAGAGTTTTTATCCAAAATGGTCCATCGACTATTGCTCATTCTCAATTTTGCATTTCGACTTTCAATTGCACCTAATGTGGTCCCTCGACTTTCAAAAACTCACCCAATTTGGTCCTCCGTTACATATTCCGTAAAATCAGTGTTAAAATGGAGGGCATTTTCGTCCATTTACCTATTGTTAGCCTAATAAACATTGAGAAATAGTTGAAGGACCATTTTGAGAATAGTCAAGGGACCATTTTAGGAAAAACTATTTTATTTATTTCATTTTTGTTTATTTTCATTTTTTAGACTCTATAAAATTATAATTTTTATACATTTTTTTTCTTACAAATATAAATAGTTAAAATCGTGCAATCCATCCTAAAATTTTTTAACTTTTTTACAAACTATTCCTATGCAGATTTACAATAAGTTTCGTAAATTTTATAAATACTCATTTTTTAAGCACCGATTAAAATAATTCTTAATCACATCCGTAGTACTAAATATATTACTTTGGATGTTTTTTTATAAATAAGATATAATATTATTAAACTCAAATAATTAAAAATAATGTGCCCACAGCACAAAAGATTTTATGATTGACTTAAAAATTAACTATAAATTTTATTGTTGAATACAAATTGACAATTATTAAACATTATTTATAATAATTATTATGTCCCGTGTAATATACTAAAATTATTAGGTAGGATTTTTATAATTAAGGTATAATTTAATTAAATCAAAATTATTAAAAATAATGTGTCCACATTACAAAATAAATTATACTTGCCTTAATAATTAATAAAAAAAATAAGAAGAAGAAGACATATAAAAGATGTCGTACAATATCTTAAATAATGTAAATTAATATGAAATTTAATAATTACTTCGAAATCAAATACAGAAAATATTGCAGGAAACATTGACGAGATTTTACTTTTCGGCTCACCTGAGAAGTTTACTAGAAAAATTTACCTTTCGGTCCAATATTTTCCCTACATTTTACACTCTTTGGGTGTCTACGCTTGAAAAGAAAATATTATTTTCAATGGTAAAAGTAATATTTAATGTGATACATAGTGATTGATTGTCTATGAACATATAAAAAAAAAAAAAAAAAAGTATATGACTATTTATGAAATTTACGGAACTTATTGTAAAACTTCATAGGAATAGTTTGTATATTTAGAGAGGAAAAGTCTGTAAAGCAAGTTAAAAATTTTGAGGTTGGATTGCGCGATTTTAACTATTAAGTTAAAAATTTTGAGGTTGGATTGCGCGATTTTAACTATTTATATAAAAATTTTGAGGTTGGATTGCGCGATTTTAACTATTTATATTTGTAAGAAAAAAATGTATCGAAATTCTAATTTTATAGAGTCTAAACAATGAAAACAAACAAAAATGAAATAAATAAAATAGTTTTTCCCAAAATGGTCCATTGACTATTCTCAAAATGGTCCCTCAACTATTTCTCAATGTTTAGTAGGCTAACAATAGGTAAATGGACGAAAATACCCTCTATTTTAACATTGGTTTGACGGAATATGTAGCGGAGAACCAAATTGGGTGAGTTTTTGAAAGTCGAGGGACCACATTAGGTGCAATTGAAAGTCGAAATGTAAAATTGAGAATGAGGAATAGTCGAGAGACCATTTTGAGTAAAAACTCGATATAATATGCTCTTTTAATCCTATTGTTGTCACTGGACTTGTGGACTGAAATCGATAAGAAAAGTTTCAGTTTTTGCCTCGGAAAACTTTGCCACTTCGTACTTCATATGTAATAATTAATGAATGAGTTTTACTACGTTTCTTCCCTACTTTTATTTCACCACTTTTACTTTCTTATGCGGCAATTGAAATTAGTTATTTTATCTTATAGTTTAAATAAAAATGTCAACATCAAAATTTTGTTAGGAGTAAAAATTAGAAGTAAAAGTAAATATTTTCCTTTATTAAATCATACACAAACACTAAGTAAGCTGTTCTTAGGCTGTAGACTGGGTCAAGGATGATAAGAAAAGTGGACTCGCAAATTGAAAGAGTACATCTGTACTAAGTCCTCCAAAAGCGTTGCCAAATTTGAAAAGTATAAGTGAAGTAGCGTCCATACATTCCTACAAATATTTTATTTTATTTTTGTGACGAAAAATCCACAGTTAATATCCATTTCATTTTTATTGAATTTTTTTTTACAAAGAAAACCCACAATCAATATTTCATCTTTTATTTTTTGACTCTTATCTTGTTGAAATTGTAACCACACACATCACTTAATCTCCAATAGCAAAAAAAGACTTTGCAAATGGGATAACCCCACCCAAGATAACTAAGGATACAAACTTGTAACCACAAGGTCATGAGTTTGAATCTCAAACCCTCTTGATTTGAACCGGCCAGTTATCTCCATGTGGTCCTTTGTCAACTAGGATCACAAGGCGATATTTACGCTGTGTACCCTCAAATATTAACGGCGAGTTTATATAATAATGATCAAATGTGAACTTGGTTTCTTGTGATAAGTGTGGACTAATTTGATCCATCAATCTGGAATGATTAATGCCTAAAAAATGTCGGGGTCAATTTTATAAATATTAGTATAAGAAAATCAACTTAAGGATTCCATTCATCTATTTCTTTAGATGTCGTTTGATACTTTCTCATCCATTACATTCCTAAGAAAATGTTTTCTTTTTTTAATACTACTGACTCTGTTATAATGTTATGAGAGTAATTCCAACCAAAAAGTAGTATTATTTTTAGTACTACTGACTTTAGTATTTCTAGTGAAGCTTTAACCCACAATCTCCCATTAAAAAAAGTACAATATATTTTGTGCCACTAGACCACAAGGTCTTGGCAATCAAAAAGTAGTATCTACTACCTATACTAATACCATACCAACTACAATAACTATTTAGATAATTATTTTTAGAAAATTACAAATTAAACATTTTAATTTTAATATCAACTATAATGAACTTATATAACCATGCATTAATATACATTGAATTACTTATTTAAATACAAATACTAGGCATTAAATCAATCGTCCAATGCGAGTGTAAAAGTAGTATATATAAATTGTCCGTCTTTCATTCTTTCCATCTGTTTGGTAATTTACCGTCTTTCATTCTTTCCATCTGTTTGGTAATTTACTCTCATATATATTGCATGCCAATTTTGACAAATCAAAATTTTAGCCAACAAGTAAGGTTCTTGTCTGAGACCGTATCTCACTCGTCTTTATTCGTGAAACGGTCTTACACAAGTTTTTGTCAATAAGTATAAATAAATATTTGTGTGCGACCGTCTCACGAATCTTAATTCGTAACACGGGTCGAATCTTTAATTAATTGGGTCAAAAATCCGACCCGTCTCATGTATTGAGACCCGCGAGACGGTCTAACACAAGTGTTACCCACAAGTAAAAGATTAATTAGAGGTAATCAAAACGTGTTAATCAATATTTTCAATATTAAATATATTTTATTTAAGTATGATATATTATTTATTTTAAATTGATTTTATTTTAAAGGATAAGTCAAACTCCATTAAACTACTGGATATTATATTAGAATGATAATAGTTGGTGTATTTGGAAGAGTAATTTTTGCTTCAAGCTAAGCGAAATTCAATGCGTCATCTGATTAAACTGTGGTTAAAGTGATGGAAATTAAATGGTCCACTGCTCCAACAACAAATATTTCAATAGAGGCCAAAAGGTGGATTAAAATATGCACTTCCAAATGGAGCCTAACTAGATTGGATGAAGAGGCCAAAAGGGGATTTGTCGATTTTCAATCTACATGCATACTAGGGAGAAAAGATTTTTTTTTTTTAAATCTTTAGATAAACCTAGACCAGCCAAAGACTTTGTGGTTCGTTATGGCACTCGGTTTAGCGATTACATTGTAACAGAATCAGTAATACTAAAAAAAAAAGAAAAAAATAAACCTAGACCAAACAATAAATCTTATTAATTTTCATATATACGAGGGACTCTCTTACAAGTTTCACGCATTCAACTGGAATCGCATCGTTATTACTAGAAAACTACACAATCAAATTGAAGAAACAACTTGTTTTGGGACCATTTTAGCGAGGAGATGTTGCAAATTGTATTGGGACAACTTGTTTCTTAGTCCGTCCATACACTAAACTTTTCAAATTAATCGATTGAAGTGGGGAAATCAAAGTCAACTACCCACTAATTAACCCACCCAAGATAACACTTTTTCTTGACCATCACTTTCAGGTGGCAGCTAGCTAGTTGTAACCCTTTCCTTCACTCCCAAAATGGCATATAAATATCTCTTTCTTTGACTCTCCTATCACCACCCCACATAAAGATCGAGTTTCGTGCATATCCATTTAAGTTTCATCATCACCACCATATCGCCGCCGACCACCGTCGATAAGGGAGCAAAAATGAAGGGCGGCGGAGTGGCGAAAGGGAGTGTAGCAATCATGGTGGGTGGGAAAGGAGAAGAACAGCAGAGATTCGTCATCCCTGTCAATTACATAAACCATCCTCTATTCTTTCAGCTGCTCAAAGAAGCTGAAGAAGTGTATGGTTTTCACCACCGCGGTCCGATCAACATCCCCTGCCACGCGGAAGAGTTTCGCCATGTCCGGAAATTGATCCATCAAGACCATCAAAACCATTCCACTTGGTGTTTCAAGATCAGGGCTGCTGCTGTTTCAACTTTAAAATTTTTAGTATATCTTAAGATTAATTTAGGGAGGTAGTAATTAGCATACGTACGTAGTTGAATATACTCAGACACGTGTATAGTATATATGGGCTTGCCACTTTGAAATTCACCGTATATAGAATAAATTACCAACAGTAAATTAATTATACTATGGTCTAATTTATTTAACCATATATTATGGATTAATGGTGTCTGACCCAAATATTCAATCTATTTGATCCGTCAAAACAAATATTAGCTTGTGGCTCAAAAGTAAAAACATTTATGAATAATGCTAGAGAACCCAATATTTTTTTCTTCTAAAATCTAATCTATCCTTCATGACGTGTAACTAAATTCGATTTTTAATAAGTGATGGCCGGAATCAACCAATTCATTGGGTGGCGCATTCTCCAGGCGTGCCAGAGAGTACTTGTTGTGCATTCTTTCAGTTCGCAGGTAAGTTTTTAGAAGAAAATTAAAATTCAATCTCAATCTTACATCTAAAAAAATTAGACGGATCATATCAGATTTTTTTTAAAAAATGTGGTGACATTTTCGTAATTATGACTAATTTTACTATGCAAACTTGAACACTAAAATCTATAATTTTAAAATTTTTCAGGTTTGCACATTTAGTATTAACATTTTGCACATTAAATATTTACATTTTGCGTATTTAGTATTAAAATATTGCACTTGCAAAAATACGAAAGTACATTGCACTTAGGGTTTCGATTTTAGAGTTTATGACTAAGTTATTGGTTTTATTTTGTTTAGTGGTTCCCTTTTTACTGCTTAGGGTCTAGCATTTACGATTTGGATTTAAAATTTAACTTTTTCATTGATTTTATAATATTTACTAGGTTTGCATATTTAGTTGTTAAAGATTGCATATTTAATTATTCAAGTTTGCGTTGTGAAGTTGATGATAATTACGAAAATGTCATCGTATTTTAAAAAAAAAAAAAAATTTGATAAGATGATGCATGTAAGGCTGAGATTTGTTTTTAGTTTTCTCTTGCTCTCATGCAATCCTAAGCCTATTTTTATTTTTTACTAAAACTTTCCACCATTGATTAATCATAATAGGTGATTGTGCTTGGTTCTCATTTTTATATAAGAAGACGTACTCTATTATCATTTGATACTATATTCTTAGTACTCGCCAAGCACCTTGTGCTTAGATGGCATGTAGTGACTCTCTCATATGGGAGATCATGAGATTGAGCCTTAGTGGAGGCGAATTGGCTTTGTGCTTTGTTTCTTTTTGTGGAAGTATATAAAAATTATTATGTGTGAGCACAATTGGATGATATTTTTGGAGTTATGGGATGGACCATGGCGTGACTCTCGACCGATGAGAGCACTAAAACAATTACCGATCGAAGACCTTGGGGGCCTACGACCTTGTGGGCACGGGTCTGGGCACGCCCTTGCGTGCACGCGTGCCCACAAGACAATGGGCATGGTTATGCTGGGCATAGGCACACCCGTGCTGTTCGTGTGCCCATTAAATGGCACTTTTTTTTCTTGTTTTTAGGAGGATTCTTTCCACCAAAAATACATCTTTCATTTCCTTTCATTCAGTAGTTAGATTTATTACCTCTAGAATAGCTTAGACACTTATGTGCATCTCACTTACCCTAGTTCTAATTCCATAATCCTTAGTACAATGTTTAACATCTTAACTTGAATAAACGAAGTCCTGGTCCTGTGTTTTACTTATCTTATTTGTTATTTGCTTAATCATATCAACTTAAACCAACTCTTTAACGGCAGACATAGTTTCTATAAAAATTGTTTTAACTTATACTTAACTTCACCTTGCATCAATTTCTAATATTACAAGAGCCATCTCCATTGGAATGATATCTAAACTTTATACTGTAATTTGATAACTGATGTATATGTGAAAACCGTTGTTATCAATAAGTATTACATTTCTATCTTGATCCAATAACCCGCCTCACAGACAATGATAGTGTGAGACGCTGTTTTTTTGTCTTGGGACTGAGCCTGCAGACACCATTTTATGTAAATTGGAGCATAGTATATAATTTAGGGTTGGTAATTTCCATCTGTATAGACATTGTATTCATGTATATGAGTATATTAAGTGTGTGTATATATATATATATATATATATATATATATATATATATATATATATATTCAACTACTACGTATGCTACGTACCTAAAGCCAAAGAAAAGTCTTAAGATGTACATACAATAAAAAAATTTCAAGTTGAAGCAGGCACAGGCGCCTTGATCTTGAAGCACCAGGTGGAATGGTTTTGATGGTGGGAGGTTGTTTCCTGATGAATCAATCCCCAGACACGGCGAAACTCCTCCACATGGCAGGGGATGTTGATCGGACCGCGGTGGTGAAAGCCGTAGACTTCTTCAGCTTCTGTGAGCAGCTGAAGGAATAGAGGATGGTTGATGTGGATGACAGGGATGACGAATCTCTGCTGCTCCTCTCCTTTCCCGCCCACCATCACTGCTATACTCCCTTTCGGCACTCCGCCCTTCATCATATGATATGCATCAAACTCCGTATCCTAATTATCTGTGTTGCGCGCTGTAAGATCCAGGAGAGCAACACAGAGACATATTTATATGCCATTTTGGGGGAGTTAGATGCAATGTGGGCAACTGCCACCTGAAACTACTGTTTTAAGTGTTATCTTGGGTGGGTAGTTGACTTTCATTTCAGGCTTTCACCCCCTCCCCCCCTTCATTAATATGAAAGGACCAAAATTTATTTGTTACAACCCAACTTAATTGGTATTCAGGGTCAACTCCAAAGTCGAACAAAATTAGTCGACGGTTAACTTTTTGAATACTACTAACTCAATGCAGTATCTGTTCATAACTACTTTTCTCAACCTATCGAAGCACAAGAGTCAGCATTGCCCCCACTGAGGCTCGAACCCACCACCTCCCGTATAAAGGGAAAGGTTTGGACTACAAGGTCCTTGGCAATGGTTAACTTTGTAACCAGAAGTTTAACAAGTTCGACTCTAATGGGGCGATTTATTGATCATCTTGATTTGAACCGATCAATTATGAATAACTTAATTGGTTATCTCCTTGTGGTTCTTTCCAGAGTCATCTGGCGGCAGTGCACACCCTCCAATAATGGTTGCTATTTCTCTCGTCACTCAAAAAAAAAAAATACTCATATTCAAAAATTGATGCTTATATTGTGGACTAGGGTTCATATAATAAAATTGGGAGTTAAATTTGGAATCTTATATTTGTGAGCATAAATATAGTATGTGCAGTCCAACTATCAGCTTAGGCTTTTAGTTGAGATGTTATATTTACCAAATGAATTGTCCGACCAACTTGATAGGGTTCTGAAACAAATTTCTAGTACGAGGTTTTGTTTAGGAACTGTAAACCAATACAATTTGCAAGATGCATGTACTCCCTGAAATGGTACGTCCCAAAACAAATTGCGTTATCAACGTGTTGTTTTATAGCAATAATGATGAATTTTTTTATACGATATAATTGCACGGCATATAATCAAATACCAAAATAATATGATTGGGTTTACTCTTATGGTGTTTCGGGTCGTTAACAAATTGAAACATAGTGGCACATATAATTTTAGATTCTTAACAACTTAATATATAGTATAAGAAACTTATAAACCCATTTAATATGTTATAATTATTGTTTCTATACATTTATACAAACATGTTATACAACATATTAGCAACTCATTAATATAATGTTATTTTTATAATAATTATTATTATTATTATTATTATTAAAATAAAAATAATTTTTAAGTAACTTTTAAATCTCTTCATAATTCACAATAGTTTATAATTATACTTTTTAACGGTTAAATAACAATAAGTCAATAACTACTATTAGTAATATGAAATTATGTATAATTTATATTTTCAATAATTTGACATCATTACAGATTTTATATAATATATAATATATTTTATTGTAATAATTTTTCATCCAGCTTGTATTTTATTATATCATTATAATTTAATACAGTAATTTTTTCTCTTTAAATTGCTATTTGACGTTAATAATGTTACTGGTTATGTTTGTAAGTAAACAGAATTGTATTGCTCTAGAGTCAGAGTACAAGTTTTAGAGTGTCTCCCTGTTGCCATAGGCGCGTATGTTTTATAATTGACAATGACGTACTAACTGTTACAAGGCACAATGATATCCTAATAACTACAACGGCTCCTCTCAATAAGTGCCATAACTCATTAGTAATTGAGACGCTCTTCTCTATAAGTGTGCTAGTCCTCTATAACTGCTTCTTCTTTATGGGTCAGTGCTGCAATAAGTGCGTTGGGCTTTGCCTTAATTGCACTGTTCCACCTGCTCTCTGCTTGACCATTACTGTTTCACTGTCTTCACTGCTTCCACGCGTCAAACCAAAAGTGCATTGAGTCAAGTCCAATTATCTTGTTACTATTATATTGTTGTTTGGATGTGAATATGCAATAAATAGTTGTATGAAATTATTTTGGTCATTTAGTATTTGAAAAAGAGAGAGAGAAAATAATTCATGTTAACGAGTTAGTGGGTTGAATCATATTGTGTCAACTAGTGTAACGTGAAACCCATTAATTAGCTTATTATGTCACTCTGTTACAAATTTGTATTCGTCTCTATAGCCGAAATTTATTAAAATCCTACCTAGCTAATACGGAGTAATTGTTTAGACGGGGACCAAACAGATTAGATATTTGAATGAGACAACATTAATCCATGACATCACATATGGTTTAAGTAAATTAGATGAGATCATCCCATAATATATATAATTTAGTGTTGGTAATTTGGTCTGTATACGGTGAATTTCACGTGTCTGAGTATATATGTTAATTGCAGTGATAGGAGAGTCTGAGAAATACATATTTATATGCAACGAGGAAACAAGTTGTCCTAATACAATTTGCAACATCTTCTACTCCCAAAACAATTTTTTTTTCCTTGTAGCAATAATGATGCAGTACGTTCAACCCACTGGGATCAAGATTTTAGACGTGGAACTTGTAAGTAATTCATATATTACATTTAATGGAATTTATTGCTCCCATTAAATTAGAGACTCTCATTCGTTCTTATGATGACCAAATGGCCATTTTAAAAATAATAATATCTTAGCTTGCAATTGGGAATGTTTGATTTATCACATTCATAGACAGATAAACTCATATGATGACGTACAGGATGACAACAAATATTTTCAAAAAAAACTCATATGATAACGTACAGGATGACAACAAATATAACTTGCTTGGCTATTTGTCAATCGTTATATCGTGGATCATGGTCCACAAAGCTTTGTGTGTGGACCATGGTCCAAAAACGACATCATTTCTGCCGTCACATCTTAACGGAGCCCCGTAAATGAAACTACAGCTTATCTCAAATGATATTGCCTCACATTTGTTTTTAAACTATCAAATGAAACTGTAGTTATATCGAAATGAAATTTTAGTTGTGTTGAAAGGAAACTGCAGTGTATATACTGAAACTTAATAACAGTTTCACATATTCGAGTGTATATTGTCCAATGAAACTGTAGTTATATCGAAATGATATTGTAGTTGTGTTTTAATGTATATAAAATGAAACAAAATAACAATTTCACATATTTGAGTATATAATGTTGAATGAAATTGTACTTTATATCGAAATGAAATTATAGTTGTGTTGAAAGGAAACTGTAGTGTATATAAAATGAAACTGAATAACAGTTTCACATATTTGAGTGTATAATATAGAATGAAACTATAATTATATCGAAAAGAAGCTATAGTTATGTTTAAAGGAAACTGTAGTGCATATAAAATGAAATTGAATATGTTATACACACAAAGTTACTTTTTGCGGAACGGGTGCCGTTTCTTTTCATTTAAAAAAACAATACCGTTTTGATGCCTGAACTACCATGCATTGTGGACCGCGATCCACTATAAAATTTGTGGTTATTTGTGGATCTGCCAAAATTTAATAGATTTAATCATCTTTAGCAGATCTGGTTATTGTGGATATGTCACTAAAATAATTATTTGGTGACGAGGGAAATTCAATTGGTATTTCAGTCAAAAACGCTAAGATAAAATATATATATATATATTTGGTGACGAGGGAAATTCAGCTCACAACCACTACTCAAGAGCGTTAATAGTCTGATAAATTTGGTTGAAATTGTTTAATTTTCTTTGATGATTATACTAAAAATATTTATTAATTGATTGACATTGTAACTTATAATTTGTAATACGAATATAGTGCTCAGATTTTCAAAAATAAATAAATGAAGGTGGTCGCATCATAGGAAAAGCAGGGCAGGGTTTAATGTGCATTAATGGACAAAACCATGAATAAATTAAGTTACAATTTAAATATGAGTTAATATTGATAGATGATGATATAAATTCATTGTAAACCAGTTTCTAGTTTTGCTATATATTTTGATCCTGGCAATTAGGCAATGGTGATTTTATTTTTTACAAGGTTGCAAAAATCGCTAGGCGCCGATTAATCGGCGCCTAGGCGGGCGCCTAGTTTTTTTTTTTTTAAATAAATTAAAAAAAATTATTTTAAGTGTTAATAATTGTAAAGTGTTTAATATTGTAAGTCTTTATACTTTAATAGTTAAATAGTTAATACTTATTAAGTTATTAGTTATTATTTATTAATTATTAGTGCATTACTTATTAGTTTAATTTAGTTATTACTTATTATTTTATTAAGTTATTACTTATTAGACTATTAGAGTATTAGTTAATACATTATAACATTAATTAATAGTTTAAATATTTAAAATTTATAATTTTTACTTATTAAAAAAAAAAAAACAGCCTGCCGGTGGCCTAGGCGCCGGCCGCGGAGGAGGCCGATTTCGGCCTTCCTCGACGCGGCCGGGCGCCGCCTAGCACCTAGGTGCCGATTAATCGACGCCTAGGCGCGATTTTTGCAACACAGATTTTTTATTTTGTTGTGTAACGAGGAAAACCCATCCCTAGTAATTGAGGGTATATATTGTATAAGTTTCACTCTTATTTAATAGTTTACAAATTATACAGAGATCTAAATCACCCCGATAAAACATTATAATATTGATTTTAATCTTTTATTAGTTCCAATGTAGCATTGTCTTTCAGTTAGACTTTACCAAATGTCAACTACCACTATTTATACGCCATTTTCTTGTCATTATTATTTATTTAAAAAATTACAACTCGAACAAAAAATTATTATATTTGTGGAGCTTCAGGTTTTGGTTTGACAAGCTAACTGTCACATTTGCATTACACATGTGAGAGATGTTAATCAATATAGAGACAAATAAATTTGTAATTTCAGTTCTAGACTATTACAGTCTCGATTAATAGTTTTTTTTTCTGTTACAGTGTAGTGTATTTCAAATCGAACCTATAACATTCTATTTAATAGAGTCACTTCTTGTCACTAAATCACAAGGTCATTGACAATATCAGTTAATGGATTGAGAATCAAAATCATAAAAATTGTCACCTAAAGAAAATTTAAAGGATCAATATAATAATGCTCCCATCAATAATTGAAGGACTGAAATTATTATTTTGTATAAATATAAGAACAAAAGTACATATATTGGTTGAATTATTGAAGCAAAGCTTAATTTATTGGAATTAGCAAAAAGGTTTGGTGTGTAGTGCTATTGAGTCAACCCCAAGTGCTACGTCAAAATGAAGGTGCTAATCATGATTAGCATTAAACTAATGATTCGAGTAGGTGATCACTTGACAGTCAATATCAGCAATTGTTTGGCTTTTGGAATGGCACAGTATATATAGTCCACCTTTGTTTGGTAGAAATTAAATCCTCGTAGTAAATTGAATTAATGCTTTCAGCTATATATTGGTTGGCAAAAAGAAAAGGTATTTATTTGACTTTCATTTTCTTATTCAGATGCATGTTTTTAATGTGTCTTTTCATTAGGTTAGAGTGACAAAAGTATTCAATTGTACCTTCCATTATTATATAATTTATAATTTTATATTATGTCTTCTTGCTCATTTGTTATATACTTTTATTTTGTTACGACTTTAATAATTTCATTTAATTAAACTCATACATTATAAATAGCTATAAGACCACATAAACCATGGACAATTAAAAAAAAGGTACAATTATGTTATTGATTTTTTAAAAAAAGTCCATATATGTCATACATTATATTTGTAATAATAATATTAATATGCTAGGTAGGCATATATCAATTATAGAACAATTTTACAATGCCGTAAATTAAAATGTGATGTATTTTTTAAAATTATATCTTGTACTTTACGGGTTATACTTTCACCGTACCCCTTCTTATGTTTGACAAAACACAATATACGACTTTATAAATATAGTACGTTTTAACATGCTAGAAAAATCAAGTAGTGACCCCCACTTGTTCTCATTGATTCTTTTTGTAGGGTTCAAAGTGTAACTTTGATTATAAATTGCAACTCTTTTGATATAGTAATTCTAAAATTTAATTTTATCTTCTCATCTCCATAAAATAAAAATAAGAGCCTCAAAAAGAATGATCGAATAAGTAAGGGTGTCAATGTGGGCCAACTCAACGGCTAGGATTATGCAATCCTAACACGCCTCATGTGAGCTCGCGGGCCTCATAGATCAGCCCACAAGCCAACTTCTAAATTAAAAATATATATATTATACTATTATTATATTTTCTAATAACTTAAACTAAATAATATTAGATTTTTCTGAGTTTAAAAAATTAAAATATTTTAATTTAATGTTTAGAATATATATATATATATATATATATATATATATATATGAAGCCTGTGAGGCCCACATTTTCACAGGCCAAAATTTCTAAGCCCTAACCCGCCTCAGTAAGATGATTTAGAGTTTGTCCGCAAACTTCGACCCACTTTTACACCCCTAGAATAAGTAGAGCATAACTCTTATATTAAAAAGTCACAAATTTAATTTTGACCAACATTTTTTTATTCAAACTTATCGCACAAAGTTTTTCTAACTATTACTAAAATTTACTCAATACACATTCTTAAATAATACTCCATAACTATAGTTTCCCTCGTCTCTCTCACACACCCAAAAAAAAAAAGAGGTTATTGCATGTACTTGTTACGCCATTGGGCCAACTCATCTGACAGCGTAGAAAGAAATTAATAAATAAAAGATGGGAAGATGGCTACTAATTGAACCTTTAAAGAAAAATCTCTTTTCGAATAAGTCATTATTAGCTGGGGCAGACAAACACTTCGTCATATTAACATAATCAATGACGTAGGAATAGCAAAAAAAAAAAAAAAAAAAAAAAATTGGCACAGGCCGGGGGTGAATCAGTCATAGTCCAAGTTTCAGAGTTGATATGCAGCAAGTATTACAAACAAACAAGAACAAAATGATGATTTTCAACATTCCAAAGAATTTGCAGGGTCGAATGCAGAAGAAGATACATGCATGCACCATGCATTTGACCTCTCTCTCACTAACATTTTTCATTAAAAAAAAAAAAAAAAAAACTTTTAAATCATCCATCCATTCCTGCACATAATATTGGAAGAAAAATAAAGAACATAGAAAGAATTACAGCTATACTACTACTCAGTAGGTCCTTTGTCTGTCATCTCCTTTGTATCCCATCCATACATGCCTTCTTGCTCTGTCTTGTTATCTATGAAACCTTGCATTTGCACTGCGAATTGTCACGCCGTGCAAGAATTTTGTGTACCCCACGAAGTTTAATTTCCCGTCAGCTCTTATCCAGTCCTTGAGAAGAGCGTAAGCTGTCGGCCCCAAGTTCTGTTCCTGCATAACCCCCCAAATATATCAGTATCAGTGTCAGTGTGAATCCAAGTACTGCTAGCTCCTAGGAATACCACTTACATGTGCCAATTCCTCTACAGAAATTACGCGGTTTCCTTCTCTGTCAAAGTTCTCGAAAGCTGCACTCGCGATCTGTTCCCAATTTTCAAGAGCTTCGAGGTGATATACACTGATTGCAGCAGCACAGAATTCTTCAAAGTCCATCTGTTTATAGGATAGTGGCTCCATCTGCAAGTTTTTTGGAATAGATGTTTACAACAATTATAAAGACAGCTTCACATCCAATCAGTGTATATGTTTGCAGAACTAATTAACCGTGATAGACGTTTCAGCAGATAGACAACATCATATCAGTTTTCCAAACACACGCAACATAAAAAGTACCCAAAGTTGAGAGGGCACGCTACTCATTTGAATAGTACCCCATATAACAATACCAAGTTCAGCCAAGACCTTATGGTCTAGTGGGACCCGGTTGCACTCCCATATGGAAGGGGGTGGGTTCGAGCCTCAATGGAAGCGATATTGACTCTTTGTGCTTCAGTAGGTTGAAAAAGTAGTTATGAACAGATACTGTATTGTCACAGAGTCAATAGTACTAAAAAAAAAAAAAAAAAACAATAGCGAGTTCACATACTCAAGCTGGATAGGATTATGGTTTTAATTTTGTAATACGAATATCCAAATCAGGGAATACAAGTGAAGGAAAGTCGAGGAAAGACCATTTCAGGAATGTAATGTTAAATAAATACACCATTGAGAAGAATGTAAGATGTCTAACCAGGCTTAAGATTTCAAAAACCCTGGATTCCCTCATGGCATCAGTCATATTTTTCATGAGGGCCTGTATCAATTTCACGACAAACAAGTTAAGAGCAGGAAAAAAGAAACACCGAAAACCAGGTAATCATTACCAATGCAATTAATATTTTGAAAGTAAACAACAGAGAAACAGCAGTATCTAACCGTTCTGAAGTTTTCAAGTGAGATAAAACCATCTATTGGTTCCAAAAGCTCGAATTGAGCCCTGAGGTAGAACAAATCTTGTTCGGTCAAAGCTTTTGAAAGAGCCTGAAATATTAAAAAGCACAAATATAAAATCACAAATAATAGTACATCATGTCACTAAAACATGTCAGAGAGCTATCTCATGACTACATAAAATCAGTTATCAAATACCTTCAGTGCTGCACGTTTCAACGGTGAGGATCGGATATATGACTTGACCAATTTATAGATTAATATATCCAAAGGCACAGCAGAATTTTCGAGTCTCAGCCATGGATGAGCTGCAAATATATAGGCAAGCATTTAGGTAAATATTACCCAGTCTATCTTTAGATAATTGCGCAGACCAAAACATAATCTAAGATCAGCCAACTCACTCAGTGCTTGTGCTGCACTCATTCTTTTTCTATGGTCTTTATTCAAAAGCCGTCTCACAAAATCTCTGGCTTCTGCAGATACACCTGGCCAAGGTGCATCCTCAAAATTAGGATCTGCTCGTAGTACAGAACGGAAGATTCCCGACTCGGTACGTGCCCAAAAAGGTCTGCTTCCACATAATAAGATATAGGTTATCACACCAATACTCCACATGTCTGCTTCAACATTGTATGATCTATGAAGTACTTCAGGTGCAACATAGTATGCACTGCCAACAATATCATTGAGACGTTGATCTGCGAAGTTTAAGAACTTACGGTTTTGAATTTTCTTAGAAAACTTTGAAAACAAAATCAATTCATGTTTGGACCCAGGTAAAGGGGAGGCATCTAAAATAATAATTTCATCTATGGAAGTAGAAAACAAAATATTGTCAAAAAAAAAAAAAAAAAGAGACAGCAATAATAACACATGAAAATTGTGATAAAATATTTAAGGTTATCATTCAGAACGATATTTTTCAAGGACATACACTTATCTAAAAGATTCATAAAACAATTACTAGTACTATGCAGGAGGCCGTTAGCCTGTTACTGTCTTACTGACATGACCACAGTAAAGAGTAAGGTCGATATATCATCTCCATCGAGGATATTTAACTAGAAACGTTGTCACAAAAGACCCAATGCAATAATAAACCTATTTGCCATCCCTACAAATGCTTATGGTAAATCACTTAGTAAGCTGCTCCTTACCAAAAGTGACGAAGTGTAACAAAAGTAACCATAAAGTTCATGAACTAAGAGTTTAACGTCTAGTTAAAAAAATCCAAGCTGCATTTCCTTTTCCATTCTCGATAAGTTCTATGTACAAATAGCTGTAGCAATTAATAGGCACAGATCAACTGCATTTGCAAGACGCAATAGCATTCAAGGAAGGAGATCATGGAGAAGAAAGATCAACTTCCTAGCAAAAACAAACATGAAAGGAGCTAGAATAGTGAATATTACCTGGTTTGATAAAATCAGAGAGACCAAAGTCAATAACCTTCATGGGAGCATCTTCTTCTCTTTTGGTAAAAAGAAAGTTCTGCAAAGAAATCGACATTCACAGGCATTAGAAGTTGCAACTACACCAACATGCATATTCATTTCTTGTATACACCACTTAGTAAAAGACCAAGCAGAAATGAACTGAAAGTTGCATATGTATGAGTTTAGTGTTGATTATCTGATAATGGAATGAATGTTTGTATTACCTCCGGCTTCAGATCACGATGCACAACACCTTGAAGATGACAAAAGGCTACAACATTCAATATTTGCACAATAACTCTCTTAGCATCCTCCTCCGTGTATCTTCCACCTCTGAAAGATTAATGAAAAGAAGGTCACATTTAAGCTGAAGTCTCTTACACAACTATTCATGTTAGTTGTTACAAATAAGAAACATTACCTTGATAGTATTCTATCTAATAGTTCCCCTCCTTCACACAATCTGTTAAAGACCACAGTTTAAATAAATGAGACGATATTACTTTGTTTTCATACACAAACACACTAGAAGAGCAAGCAGTAAAAGTTGCCCTAAGATGTTGGCAGCACTTCATGACCTAAAAGCAGGTAGTCTGCATGAATTTAATGAATCATATGCAGTTTCTTCAGACCTTTTGGAAAATTTTCAGCTTTTTAAATGGACTGTTCTAAAGGACTTTAAACCTATATAGCAAGAAACCCCTTTTCCTAAATATTTCATTTTTTAAGTTTTCCTTTCATTAGCTTGAATGCAATTGTAGCTTTAGTAGTCATATTTTATATGCTAAAAGTTAAAATTACTGGTTATCCAGTATCCATCAGTTGATAATGATGAGTCAATTCATCAATTGTAAACAAGAAAATAGGTTATTTAGACTCCATTCTGAATATAACGATTCGATTCTTAGTTTAGTTTACAATTTAGAGAACTGGGCTCTGCCTTCATCAGTAGAATTCAAGCTTGGTAACAATAAGTAGGAGATAAATCCAAAACTATGAGCAATGAAGCATGGTGCTAAATTTTGTTGAAAATATGAAATGCATGACAAAAGGCAACCGAGGAAATAGAAAGTAATTGCTAAGCTGTCAGCTGCAATATCAGGAGCAAATAATGAAGTGAAGTAAGATAAGAGTTAACAAAGAAAGCCATACTCCATCACAATGTAGACATTTTGAGCATCCTCAAATGCATCATAAAATTTGATCAGATTATGATGTCCAGATAATGCTTTCAAAATTTTCACTTCCCTACGAACATCTTCAATGGATATGGCTGTAGTCATCTGCCAAAGCCAAGACCAAACATTCCTGAAGTTAGTGATGTATAATTAGAAATCAAAATTGGCACCCATTAGCTTGAAAAAAATTGTGCGAAAGGATGCATTCACTGCCAAATAAAAAAGGAATACCACTTTGAAGCGGTTTTTTTTTTACATTAAAATTTTGTTTTGGCAGTAGGAGGCTGATGTTGATCCACGTTTTAGGACAAGCATCGTACTGCATTCTAAACAAACCCTCATACCAGGAGCACTGACTTGGGAATCAACCAAACCGTGATCTAGTAAAGGTAATCCACTAGCATATAAATTACTCCCTCTGTTTACAAAAACTTGTATTCAAGAAAAACACATGGATTTGGGAATGGGAATTGAACCTAAGAGTCCTAGGTGACTACAAGGTTCTTGGCCTTATTTTGGAATTTAAATTAGAAGGGCATTCTAGTAAGCATGACAATCTTTACACTTTTACAGAATACAGACAGAGGGAGTAATGAATTAGGAAAGTGGGGTGCACATGGGAGGGACATTTTATCCATCCTGTCTTCAATTGTTCTTCCTGTGTGCTTAGTTCATCTTGATCAATGTTTCTAGCTAGCCGACCACATGTAGCTGCTACACAAGAAAATGGCTACTCTATTTTAATCCTCTTGGATGCAAAAGTTAGGAACTTTGCAGAATCAGCCTTATTACCAGGAAAAAACAAAAAAAAATCGGATCTTTATTAATAAAAAGAAATTGGTTAGTGATTCTTAACAATAATCAATAGTTTGCAGTCCACACTATATCTCATCCAAGAAGACTCAATTTGAATTTGTTTTGAAGAAAAATATAATGCACATACCACTCACCTTTGCTTTGGAAATGATCTTCACAGCTACAGATTGATTCTTGAGCTCTCCCTTTTTACCTTTAGCAAGGCAAGTATGACCAAAATGCCCTCGACCCACCTCTTTTCCCAGTTCATATTTGGACCCGAAATTCTTCGGATACCCAAAACTCTTATCAAGCGGTCTATCTCCGGCTTCGCCGCCGCCGCCGCCATTTTCCTCCGGAATCGGCCCCTCTCTCGGCTTGGCCGACGCGGGCCCCTGCCGCTTCAGTAGAGCTGACATTATCGGCTTCGCCGGCGAGGGCGGAGGGAACGGCCACTTGAATTTCCTCCTGGGCGTGCCGGCCGGCGACGGCGAGGGAGCGATTCCCGCCGGATAGGGGCTCTGCCATGGACTAGCGGTGAAGGAATACGCCGGAGTGTTCCCATTCGCGGCGGACGGCTGATGAGCAGCCGGAGAAGGAGGTGGCTTGGGACGATGGTGGTTGTTAGCGACGGCGCCGCCACCGGCGGTGGCGACGACGTCGTCGTTGTCCGTAACTACCTTGCTGCAACAATGCCCCATAAACGGCGAACGTTTCTCCGATCACGATCAGTCAAAGTCTACTCATCTCACGGTCAAGAAGAAAAAATGGAAAAATCTCTCGCAGACCTAACGCCGGCCAAACAACTTTATTAGCTTAAATTGCTATATGTCCGCGTCTCAGTCAGCAGTCAGCGAATTATGTATATTCATATTCTTCCCTATGGAAGAAAATATAATATAATAATAATAAATATTTCTTGATATTTTTGTCCACAACCTATTAACATGAGCAAGATTATTAACTCTATTAACCTTACATCATGTTTCATGCTTAAGGGTTGATAGTGTATAACTTTGCAAAACCCAAAATACTTATCAGGGAATGATAAAATAATCAAGATTTTTTTTAGATTTACTATACAAGTCGGAATCGTTCCACCGGAAATTTTCTCTGTCTCTACCGTACTCCAGCTTGGTAGTTTCCACCGCCTATCCAGGGTTGAACTCTGGGTAAATGTATTAAAAATGACAAATTTTAGCGGATGGTGTTGCTACATACAGTTGAGGGCGAACTTGCTCTGGAGAAAAACGTATTGCTAGCAAATACCACCATTTTTTGTTTTAGATCTTCTAAACCATTCCCGCAGGAGATCCAGGCCCGTTTTTGTATGATCATTCGAAAAAAATATTCATTCTCCTCATTACATAAAAGTACATGAGAGTAGAAATACTGAAGCATAAATTATATATAAGTTATGATTTTGAAGGTGTGTACAGGGTAAACCATGCTCATCGAATTTGTGACCTTTTTTTTTTATCATACAAGGACAGGTGATACTCGAAGGGAGAGACAAAAGGACTAAATGTTCTCCCTCACTCTACGGACATAAGTGGTATGAAGCAAGTCATTAATGTAGGCATCTTCACAACTCAGGGGGACTGGTGTCGTAAGTCGCCCACTCATCACGTTGTTGAGCGCCCACTGTAGCAAGGACACCAGCAACCTTGTTCTGTTCACAAAAGATAGCTTTGATCGAAATCTTCCAGTCTTTATCGAGCCATCGACTTGCTTTCTCAATTATTTCCCGAATGGGTCCTTGAAGAGTGGTTTTGTCATGAATCCAGTTTATGACAGAGGTAGCGTTAGATTGGATTTCAACATCTCGAAGACCTTTCCCCCAGGCCCATTCCATGCTCTTGACAACGGCTTTAGCTTCAACTGTTGTTGGCTCACCAAATTATGTTTTCCCCGAAAAGCCTTCCAGCCACTCACTATTCTCGTCTCTAAGAATACCGCCATACTCCACACACTTGATTACCCCTTTCAAGAGTACTTGATCAGTTGACATGATATAATTAATTTGTGACAAAAAAGGACAAATAAAATAGTTAATGTAAAAGCTAATAACAATCAAATAAAAAGCAAATTTCCCTTTGAATTGGAAAAGTAGAAGCCAGGATAATATGGACAAAGCAGGTGTTAAGTGTTAGCCTAGACATAGTGATGGTCACAAAGGAAAATGGTATGTTTTGCCTTGATTGCATCGGTATAGGCCCTATTTTTGTTGTGATTATAAATTGGAAGACACTATGTCAAAAAAAGGGGTAGAAAAGTCAATAAATGTAACATCACACACCATGTTCAATAGTTAAAGGCAATGAAAACCAAATTCCTACCCACTTTATTTTGACTACTTGTATTTGTTGGGAGCTTTTAATGAGTTTGTAGATTTTGTCAATTTTCTTTACCACTTATAATGTTGGTATATAGCAGGGTGTCCTTTGTATTATTTGATACGAAATGGCAAATAAGATACATACTTCCAATTTTGAAGTTTATGAAGAAAAAAAACAAAAGTTGTACTCCGTATTAGATTTTATATTCATACAATTTGTGGTTTCAAATTAAATGAATGGGTTGAATATTAACTTGATTGTATTTAAAGTTGTACACCTTAATACTTTTATTAGATTCAATGAATCTGGTTATGATTGGTCTTCCTTGCTTAAATTTTTATTTTTTAAAAAAATAAAGAGAAAGAACAATAATAAAAAATGAAGAAGGAAAGATGGAGGATTGTGTTTTGTTTACCAAACAACACAAGTCAGCAGACCAAGATACCGGCAAATTTTTGTATGAATGGTCCACACAATGCTTTGTGAAACTGTGAATCATAAAAAAATATATTATTTATTTTGTAAAAAAAATATATTATATTCTTACTCAAATAATGTATTTTATGTACACAAATAATGTACATGTATTCGTGGTCCACATAATTATGTGGATTATGGTCCATGCAATAACGACTCCCAAGATGCTTAAGTTGGGTTACAAAATTATCTCAAAAAAGAAGAAAAAAAAAACTTGGGTTACAATTTACAAAATACAAATGGGCTATCAATTAGGCCCAATCCAATGTGAATTGTGTTTCAACTAATAATGGGCAAATTATGTTGTGGAAGGTGGATCTTGGTCCAAAACTACGTCGTTTTTCTCTTCTTTTTTTTTTTTTTAATTAGTAAACATATTGCTGAATATAGAGTTGTCCAAAAATGTGTGAATGTAGAGGTTTCAAAGTGTGAATGTAGAGTATAGAAATCGTGAATGTAGATTTATGATTGTGTGAATGTAGAGTTGCCCAGAAATGTGTGAATGTGGAGGTTTCAAATTGTGAATATGGAGTATAGAAATCGTGAATGTAGAGTTATGTATGTGTGAATCTGTAATAGAGTTAAGGAGTTCTAGCAACTTGTAGCCCTGTAATGTGTGAATGTGTAGTTCTCAAATTGTGAATGTGGAGTATAGGATCTCTGAATATAGAGTTTTGAATGTGTGAATGCATAACAGTGGTAATATAGTTACTAAACATATAATCCTATAATGTGTGAATGTAAAGTTTACAAATTGTGAATGTAGAATATAGTGTATGTGAATGTAGAGTATAGTGTATGTGAATGTAGACCCAAGTCCACCTTGCATAACAACCCCTAATAATGGGCTAGAGGCACATTACTACAATGGCCTTATCCATTTTTTAATATACAAGAATAATTAATGTTGAAATATCTAATATAGAGTCTCACATATATACAATTAGACTACAAAGTCTTGGGCAACCTTAACTATCAATAGTTATTGCATGGACCGTGGTCCACACAGGCATACAGTTGTGTGCACCACAGTTCAAAAACGATATCGTTTCGCGTTTTTTATTTCTTTTCACGTGACCCGTTGGAACATACATTTTTATAACTCATAATCCATAATTTACATTATTCTAACACATAAAATTCAACGACGTGGCCCCAGGAACACGTAATAAAGCGTAAATCTCTACGTCTCAATTTTGCGGAGAAGGATAACCAATTCGGACATATCCAAAAAATTTCATTGCAAGCAACGCGTGCATAATTCCCTTTTCTTCCCTCTCCATAAGGTTTCAATTAAGGAGCTTAGAAAGACAAATTATTATAAAGAAGGAAAAAGTTTGTTGTGAAATTAATGTGGGACAAAATGCTTGTCAAAAGTGAATTCTTTAATCGAATGGTTTTCCAGTAGTCTACACAATCGAATTTACCCCTTAATTATTCATTCAATATTTAATTGCTACAAGAGTATATATGTTCACTAAAAACTATTTTATAATAACAAGCATAACTGTCAATAATCAACAATAGATGTTATAATATTAGCCAAAGGGTAATCTATGTATCAAATGCTAGCAAACTAGTATGGATAGTGATTCATCTCCTTATAAAGCAAAGGTTTAGTTCTTGCCATCGCCACGATGACAACCTAGATAGTCTTCATGAGTCATCACTGGAACCAGCTTGCATGCTTCTTTGAATGCTCATGCTGCCTAAACTAGGTAGTTGTTCTAGGTCGTTTGCTTCAACACTAGAAAAAGAGAGAAATATGTATTATATATCTTCTTTTAGTTGTTTTGTTTCTCTTATTGAGCCTAATTGCCTCAATTTTTGACTTTTAAAGTATTACATACCCATACTTTTTCTAAGTATTATCCATTGTCTGGTACACATCGTCTTCTAAATAAGAGCATCAATGGCATGATGCCTTAAGTTTGCTACAAAAGTTAACTTTAGAGTTGATTTTTTCTCTAACTTAAATACCACTCTAAAATTTATTGTAAATGTGAAGCGAGACCGGATCATATTAAAAGTATTTTATTTTTTAATGTTATGACGTAAAAGAGTTTGAGTTAATAAATATTTTTCAGGAGAAATATGTATGACGAATGAACCTTAAAATTAAATTTTCAAATTTGGAATTATGGATGGTCATGCAAAGAAGTGAAAGAACCCTCCAATCATGTTTTTAAATTAAAGAATATATAAGAAACAATTTGGTTAAATTTCTACCTTAGATATAAATGGTAATATAAACTCTTATGTAGAATTTGAAACAACAAGTTGAGATGGCCGAGTTGGTCTAAGGCGCCAGATTAAGGTTCTGGTCCGAAAGGGCGTGGGTTCAAATCCCACTCTCAACAATATTTGGTTTTTCTTCTCCTCTCTACCCCACCCCTCTGCAAATAAAGTTAACGAACTGTTCTTTAGACTAAAAAAGCAAACATCAGCAGTAGTCCTTTTTCTTCTTATTTTTTTTGGGTTTCATTCTTTGCTATTCACCAGTAACTGCATGTTCTTCGTTAAAGAAGCACATAAAACAATACAGTGGAGTTTGATAACATTGATAAAGAATTCATCTTCATATTCTTTTAACGTGCTAGATCTAGTAGAAAACGGTGCTCGAGGTACATGCAGCCATGTAGGCATTATATTCATAAAGAAAACAAACTCCTTTTTGCCATTCACCTTTCTTTTTGTCCCTTCCTAGCTAGCTACTTTTTGTTTTAAAACTCCCAATTGCTTGTCCAATGAGATCTCAATTATTCTCACTAAAATAAAGAACCATACCCGGAATTCAAATCTACCTTTAACTAAATCTTTATGGTTAGTTAAATGAATTTGAACATGATCATCTAGTAACAGTACAAATACATTATGCAGAAATGGAATTTTACTAACATTCAACTCTTTTGCCTACTTTACAATCTAAGTCTGAAGTTCTTGATGTAGCCTAAACTCATAACAAATGTGTTTAGTGATAGGTAGTCTTTTGGGTAGAGCTCATCAAGGTATGATCCGAGGAGTAACCGTTGGTGATAGTGTCGTTGTTACAGGCGTCTGGGACGGGGAAGGAGAGGCGTTTCTTTGCAGAAGGGTTCTTTTCTCTGTCTGGTGTCAAAGGCCTCTGCCTCGGGGCACTTTGCGACCGAGCCATTGCTGATGCAGTGGATGCCATGTAATTTGGCTGACTTGTTGGAGTCCTGGTTGCAGTGCTGACACTTGATCTGTGGTGGAAGTAGCTTGAGAGGGAATTAGGCGTTTCGGGTGTCGGGTGGTTCCTCTCTTCTCTTGTGAATTGAGGGGTGATTGAGTGGACCAAGATGGGCTTAATCTTGCAGGGAGGGGTGCAGGGTGATGAGTGGTTTTGGTGCATTCTGTGGAGAGGTGAGGGGACTGGTGCAATGTAGGAACATAGTTTTTGTTGATGGTCCTGGGAATACTGATTTTGGAGTCTCCTAAAACTAGGAGCAGAGTTGGAATAAGACTGGGCTGTGTCAACTTCAACTGTCCTAATGGGATCTCTAGGTTGATCAAAAGAAGCTCTCCTCAGAATTGTTCTGTTATATGACCTCTGATAGTCCTCAAGCTCTTCATTGCTGTTTGTATCCTCTTCCTCCTTACTTGAGCTCCACATCTATCACAATCCAGGCAACGCCAGCCAAGTTAGTCAGGTTGTGAACTTCGTAACCATGAGGTTATAAGTTTGACTGGCAATGAGCTGAGAGCAGCTTATTGAACCAGTCAGCTATGAGCAACTTAATTAGGCTGGTTTACCCTTTGCAGCTAGGGTCACAAGGTGAAATTTATCCAGTACACACTATCGGGTAGTAGTGGCAGGTTTCACTAGTCACTAGAAAACGAAAAAACAAGGATAATCATATCCACTGTGGGGTTGAAGGTTGGTACCTGTTGAGAGAAGGCATAAGCAAGAACACTTTCGCGCTGTAACGCAGTAGCTCTGAGATCAGTTTTAGACTGCATTATTGACACAATTGAAGATGTTAAAAATCCAAGTGAAATGTGAAGCACACTGAATTTCTTGGGGAATTAGTACTCACAGTGGATCTTCTATGTGAGAAATGAGGCTCAGTTGTGGTGTTTGGGCCATTAAACATGGAATTCAAGCTCCCTTCAGAGGATAACCTTCTGCGGCGGTCACACACCTGAGTTTGCACTCTTACCAGTGACTGCATACACTGCAGAGTCATCTTCGCCCTCTTCCGAACATTATGTCCTCTTACTATGGCCTGCAGCTTCACAACTCCCTTCAGTGCTCGAAGCGCTTTTCTTGCCTGTCAAACACATTGTTAATTAGACAGTTGAAAAACAATTAGATGTTTGCAGAAAGACACAATTTTTACCAAGTATCCTCTGAATGCTGTCTGAATGGCAATAGCAGCATGCTGTTCTTTGACCAAAAGGGAAGGCCTTGTTAGGCGAATGATCTCGACCGCTGCTTGTGCAGTTGCAGCCACAGCCTCAGCAGCAGCAGCAGCTGCAGCCATGGCCACTGCAATTGTCTGTCTTTGGTTAGGCTCTGCAGCATTATCCTCGGACGACAGACAACGTTTTCCCTGGTTTCCTCCACTGAGGTTTAGTGAGTTCTTTACACCCAAATTTGTCTGTCTAGTGGTAGCAGTGCTTTCTACTTTAATGTGGTGGACTGTTGTTTCATGGACTGCAGGCACCTTCCGGAAAATCCATCGTCGTTTTCCTCTCTTCTGCAAACACACATGAAATGGCATTTAAATTATGTTCTGCACATATATATGCATGCTTACATTTCTCCATTTGGAGACTGAAATCTGATATATAATACCTTTTCTTCTTCTTCTTGCTCTGATTCTTCTTCTCTTCTTCTGCTGCTGCTGCTCTTCTCAGTGTCCTTGGAAGGTGATCTGAAAGCCTTTTTAACTAAGCCTAACCAGGAACCCCCTCCAGTCTTCCCCATTGAATGCTTAATTACTAGGAACTAGGAAATTCTAGAACTCTGCTATTCTCTATTTCTCAGCAAATCATGTGTGTTTGAGCTTGAAATGAAAGTGAATATGTACTTGTTAGGAAGAAGATGATAATGGAATCCCATCAGATTGGAACAGGACTACAGGAGTTTGCAGAATATATATATATATAATGCAAGGTTGATAAAGGAGCTTATGTATATATATTATATTCTGTGTATGTTTGCATATGGTAAGCACATAATGGTAGATGTGTCAGGGATTTCATCAAGATTGTGCCTTCTCGAGATAGTCAAAAGCTGCAGAAAGAAGAATTATATGAAGATGTAAGCTTTTCCTTTTTTCCTTTTATTTTTCCCCCACTTTTCTTTTAATACTTACTAGAATGAACCCTCTTTAATTTTCTTGTTCTGGGAAAAGCACAGCTGACTACATTCTTTTGGTTTTCTTGTGTACATTGGCACCAGAATTAGTAACATATATCAATCCATTCAAAATTAGCATTTTTTAAACTTTGGGTTTAATTTAACTAATCTGATCTTCACAAGTGTATATCAGAAGTCTCTGAATATATATACTGCAAAGTAAACGAATGATGCACTTGATCTGATCTGCAAGTCCAAGCGTGCTTATGAACAAGCCAATTAAGCCCAGAGATGAAACAGTGCTCCTTTATGGCCTTTGCATTTGTGGAGAATCTGGGAACAGTATAGTGGTTGGTGTTTTCTTAAAAAGAAGAGGAAAGTATGAAAGGTTAGGGTGTGGAATAATAGTTCAGTCTCTATCTGGTAATGAAAGCCAATATAATCCATCAATACATGAATAAAGCTATCCTAGTTTTGTTCACTGTACACCAATTGAGAATGGGCAAATGGATGCATGTTGTATATGTTTAGGTTGAATTCTAGATGATTAGAATTGGTCAAATATAAAATTACAAAATACAACATTTATATTATAATATACATTGAGAATAAATGAATAAGAAATAATTTGGGAATAACAAAGCATTTCCATTTTTAATCAGCGGGGTTATTTTTAAAGACTCATTTGTCGTTTTATTAGTTACGTACTAATCGTCATCAAGAACGAGGCAAAGACTGTTCAAGAATAAACAATCGGCCAATATGCGGATCATCAATGTAGTATTTTAGGTGGTTTCTTATTCACTCTTTAATTATTTCTTTCCCAAAAATAATTAAATTAAAAAAATTATCACTTGGCAATTCACGAATTCTGCTGGTTCTGGACACAAATATATACACCAACCATTTGTGGTTTGGATAAAAAAAATTGTTTTTTTTTCTTTTAGGTAACAAAAAAATCCGCAATCACTATACGATAGTGTGTACAACGTAAACCTCATTTTTTAATAATTACTATCAAATCACACATGAGCTCGACTTAAAAGAGTGTTAGTAAAAATCGAATTCATGACATTCTAGTATAAAAATTTAATTATTCTTTAAATAGTGTGTTGAATTTATGGCTTATGAGTTATATCTTATTAATATTTCAATTTCAACATTTTTGAAGTTTAATGTAACTACATGACATATAGGTAATCTGGTTGTTGAAATAAGACAGACAAATGTATATACTAAATTATACTCCTCAAATAGTAGGCTTATGGCTGAAAAAATTGAAAATTTATACATTACTCTATAATTATTATATTTGTTGAATTATTGTCCCATGATGTTTTTTACTAGACTTAAGAATTACGCTTCAAAGTCAATAATATTTATAAAAAAAAAAAAAATTAATGTATAGGATTTTGCCACACCATGAAGTAGTTGGTTTGTGAACGATAAAATTATGAATAATTAGCAATTTCTTAACAATAATTAAGAAGTAATTAATGAAATATAGAATAGTAATGATCATTGTAGCTGTATTTCGTGACAAAAGACTTGAAAAACAATACTCGTGATCCCCTTAGGAGAAATATGTATGGCGAAAGAAGCTTAAAATAAAAAATTTCAAATTTGAAGTTAAGGGTGGGAAATGGGTGGTCATGCAAAGAAGTGAAAGAACTCTCCAATCATGCTTTAAAATTAAAGAATATATAAGAAAGAATTTGGTTAAATTTTTACCTTAGATATAAAACGTTATATAAAAGCTTATGTAGAATTTGTGGCAACAAGTTGAGATGGTCGAGTTGGTCTAAGGCGCCAGATTAAGGTTCTGGTCTGAAAGGGCGTGGGTTCAAATCCCACTCTCAACAAATTTTGCACCCACCCCATCGAGTAATTTAAGCCCTTGTATTTCCCTTCTCTTTTATTTAAGCCCTCATCTGATCTTTTTCTTTTATTTGAGTCCTCTGCTAATAAAGAACTGTTCTTTACACTAAAAAAGCAAGCAGCAGCAGTAGTCCTTTTTTTTTTTTTTTTTTTGGGGTGGGGGGGGGGGGGGTTAGTAAAAATGCTGACAAAGTTCATAGAGGAAGTTAAAATTTACTCATCTTTCTGAAATGATATTCCGATCAATGCACTTCGAGACTCCCCTCAACAACGCCATTTCCCTAATCTTCCGTTAAGTGAACTTGGAATCTATAACTCAAATCCTTGATTAACAAGAATTCAAGTAACCTAACTTGATCTAGTATAATTAAATGATTAATCTATTCTTGAATATGTGGATCAAGCCTTCAATTTAGAACATGTTTCCTCTTAGATTATCTTCTATCTCATCGTTAAACTCTATGTTTCAATCTCTCTGATATTCCTGGTTCTCTGTAGAATGATCGTTCCTTCAAAAAGTAGTTAATCCTTCTTTTATATATGGACCCCACGTTTATATCTTGATAGCTTCAATCATCTTAAATTAAATAGTGAACTAGGTGTATTGAACTAGCTTGTTTTATCGTTGTCTTTTTGCCTTGAACTTGAATATGATATTCCAAGAGTTGTACCTAACTCAAAAGCTTTACATAATTAAGTAAACTATGAACTAATGCTTTGTTCCAAAATCTTTAACAACCCAAGAGCTTCTATCAAAAAATATTTTGAAAAGTATTTCATTAATAGTTTCTTTATTTTATATATTAATAAGTTTTCACTCAATCACCTCTTTCAGCACCTCTTTATTTATATTCTTGCATATGATCACATATACTAACATGAATTATAAAATTATTCCAAAAAAAAAACAGTTTGCCATATAGTTTTCTTTTAGACAAGATCAAGTAGGTATCATTTTGATTAGTAGGTAGATTGTGATTTTCACTTTTCCTTTTACCAAAGGGATTCTACACTTCTTTTCTATCCTTCCATAAATTTTCCTAAGCCTATGCCTCTCAGGAGGTATTTAGCTTACCAAATGATGAATATCATTCAATTGTTTGTATTTATTACACACAATTGCTTTACTCCACTAATTGAAAACAACTTATCGTGTCGAAATTGAATTACAATAACTTTAAATTTAACTTTAATCACTTTTTTTTTTTAATAACGAGAGAAACTCGGTTATTATTTGAAGGTGTATAAGAGGTAAATCATGTTTTGTGACCCTAATCGACAAAAGATCACAATAAAATAAACTAACATATGTTGTCCATAGCTGACCAACTTAATAGAAAATCACTCATGTCGACCCATAGTTACAAGCAACACTACTTTTTCTCCTTTTTTTCCTAGTTATTTTTTTTAATAAGATTTGAATTTTTTTTTATTAAGAATGTTGTGGTGTCGAAGTTTTGTGGTGTGTAATCCTTTAATTATTTGCATATGGTAAAGCAACTCTGCAATTGTTGTAAAGAGGGTGCAATTTGAACCACATTCATTTAATCATGCATGTTTGTTTCTTCAATTCCTCCACGGGAAGTTTGCTAACCAAACACGTTGCTATTTTCTGTTTGGATCCTGACATCAACTATAAAAAACCGTGACACGTCGCTACTCTCATTTAACGGACGCCTTCGTCAACTCCGTTAATTCCAGCCGTCTCTAGAAAAACATTGAACGTCGTAACATGTGACGCGTTTGGTGTGGACCCGCGTTTCCACTTGGACTCAGCTTTTACTCATTCTTTTCCTCTTCCATAATCAAGATATTTCTAGACCCCCAGGCCGCAAGGATTAGGAAATTCCCTTAATCCCATCCCTATAAATACTCCTCTCTTTCTTCAATTCTTCGTCAACAAGCAGTTCTAAGATCTTCCTTTCAGAGAACTTTGTCTTCGTCTTTCTTTCTTTCTTTCAAGTTTCCCAGTATTTAGCACAGAGAAGATTAGATGATGATGATGTCGATTTTCAGTTCTTTTGATGCGCTTTCTGCAGAGCTCTTCGGCCAAAAATTGGGCCTTTCTTGGGTACCCTTTTCCGCCAAGGAACAGAAAGAGCTCCGGGCTCCGGCGAGCGGTGGTTCCGACAAGGCCGCCTCTCCGGCGCCGGCGTATGATGATAAGAAGCCGCGGCAAGAACAGAGGAGGCCGAGGTTCGCCGTTGAGTTGGATGGAATCCACTGTTTCGAGACAATCATTCCCAACTGATTGGTTCTTCAACATAGGATTCTTAATTCTTTGAATTAATTAACTATGATGACAAATTGACAATATCGTTTCGTGTATGTGAAATCCAATGAAAATTTATATGCGTCATTCTTGAAAATTTTGTTTTTGTTTTTTCTTTGATGTATTTATATTGTAAGACATTCTAAGATGAGGCATGGGTATAAAGAGAATTTGTTTGGTGAAAAGATTTTACAACTGTGTGATTGGTCATGGTGTTTTCAAACTCTAGTACACTAATCACAAACGGGCGAAGTATGCAACTTTACAACATCTCGCGGGATTTTCTCTGGTAAAACTGTTGTTTTGTCACAAGTTTTTATGTGGTGCGGAAGAGCTGAACAAGGAGGACTCTAATTGCTCAACACAACTAACTACCTCGTACTGTACAAAAGAATGATAATGATCATGTTCCTCAGCGGTTTCTCCGTCCAAGATTTGCAAGTTTTCTGGCAATGTCGAATAAGAGTGCTTTGGGTAATAGCAATAGCCCTCCATCAAGAGTGCAAGCAACGGCTACAGCCCCGGAAACAAGAAGGATCTTTGGGATGTTTACAGGGCTGGGTTTTTCGGGTGGTGAATCCAGGAATTCAGTGTTGGATGATGATGAATGTTCATCGTCGCCCTGCTCCAATGAGTTGAGATGGAGGGGGTTGATTTTCGTGATGGTTTGAGCCATGGATGCACAATGGGAGATTGGTTCCCCAGAAGCTCTGGCTTGCTGGTATGCCCTTAAGCCACACTCAATCTTCTTCACTGCTCCCCACATGCCTTGCCTCGCCCCGAATTTTATGAGTTCCCAAGGGATACCCATGTCTTCATGGTGAAAAAGAATCACCTGACAAGCTGTCAATTCTCCATTTCCTCTACTTGATTCCACTGTCAAGTTATTTCAAGTTAGGAGAATGAATTGATTGATGTACATAACTCTCTGTGGGTTCAGGAATACCTGCTTGAATGAACCAACTCGAATAGTACAAATCAACACGCCTTGGTCTATCTCGCCTTGGGACAGAAGAGCATTGAACACCCTGGTTTAATCAGGACAACAAGTAAGCTAACTTGTTGATTCACAAAATCAACTACTAGAGAGAGATGCTCTAAAAATGAGAGGATAGAACCTTTGTAATGCAATAATATGATCTTTCTGATTCCCACATTCGGCGCCCGATAATGTATTCTCTGTCACTGCAGAAAAATGGGAACTGCACAAACACCACGTTCACAACATTATTCACCATGTGAAACTTTCAAAGTTGTCACAGAAGAGTAGACCATGGAGATGTTTTGTCTCTTCTCACCTTTCTTACCCAATGCAACACCATTGCTCCTGTGGCGGGGCACTCGTCTAGAATCGATGCATGCACCATCATATCATCCCATTTCAGGCGAAACTCATCGTCCCAGAAGAAGTCCCTCAACAACTCTGGCGTGGCGTCTTCATAAACCGTTCTGCTACAATACTGAGGAGGACCAGTCTAGCCAAAACAGCCAAGAGAAATGAATCAGCATTCCATCTATTTAAACAAGAGTTTCATATACACAAAAGGAAACCTTGACCAAAGTTATGGATTATGGATTACCTTTGGATCCCTCTGCCATGCCTGATAACTCAAACCGGGGATAGAACGATCCATCATATGCTTCCAACATGGCCCTCCATCTCTTCTCTCCACAAGATGGCAAAAATGTTCTAAATCCTCATCCGTAATAACATTAATATTCGCTCTTTCATCTTGCGATTGGCTGGCCAAATTAAACAAATGCAATAAGTCTTCATAGAAAACAAGTTCATGTTCATCCACTTAAACTACATACCACTGTTGGTTTACTATAACTTCATGTCTTCAAGTATTTCATATGCAACATTCAGCCTAGTTATATTAACCTATTAACATAAAACCTAATCAATATTCATCCTAAACCAACCTTCAAAGAATAACCAAAAACACTTGCTTGAAAAGAAAAAGGTACTCCCAGTTAGACTGATGATTCAGTAACCACAAAATTATAAGTTCACTCCTTAAGAGACCTATTGGCCTCCTTAATTGGCATGAACTGGTTAATTATAAACAACTTAAACTAGTTTATTTACAAGATCAAAAGACTGAAATTTATACGTGCATATCCCTAGGAAAAAGGTATATATGCAATATTAATTTTGGGATCCAAGTAGCTCAAAAGTTACCTGCTAGTGTCACAACCAATATGATCCTCATCCCAGCTTGCATACAAAGCAGGGCTGAAACTCGGGGTCTGGGCATTGGAAGAAACGAAACCTTTGGTTGAGTCCAAAGCCTTTGGTGGGGAAGGAACAAAAGCCATCGGCGAAGAAGGAGCTGAAAAGTCGAACTTACAATTGCCCAAGCTCGCCCATTTGGGTTTCCACGTCCATCCTATAATAATACCCAGAAAGAAAGCAACCCATACAGGTCCTAAAAACATCATCATCTCTACATCTATCGTGGGTCTTTCCAAAATCTCCCAAAACGCTTCTACCAACACCATAATTATTATAGTCCGATATAAAAACTCACAAAGGGAAATTAACTCTTAACAGAAAGAAAGAAAGAAACAAACAAAGAAATCTCCGCTAATATTAGCAGATACTTGGGGGAGTGGCAAGAAGAGTACAATAAAGAAGATAAAGACAAAGAGACAAAGGCTACCTCGATGTTTTGTGATAATAAGAAAGAAAGGGACACGCAAGGGGAAAATGGGTTTCTGGGAATGTTGGGTATTCTTGCATTTTGAAGACACTGCAAACGTGTGAAAAATCACCCCCCACCCCCCCCACCCCCGAAGGCGGCAAAAAAGGAGGTTTTTGGATAAGAAGAAAACTCTGAAGTAGGAAAAAACTGATTTATTTGACGAGTTCCAGAGGTGGTGCGAAGTGTGCGGGGTTTAGCGAAAACAAAAACCATTCCTTTCGGTCTGCAGATTTAGATTTTGGATAAGACAAAGCGAGGACGAGCTTTCCTACATGGATGCCCCTTCTGTCGCTTCTAAATTCTTGTTATGGTCGCCGCCACGTCGGCACATGCAGATTCCTTGTTTCGCCGCCAGCTGGACGGTCGTAATCCCACCTGGCCTATCATTGACCGCAACCATATCCTGTATGCAAACAGATTTCCAATCAGAAAATGATAAAGAGTAAAATCCCCTCATGTGATTCATGTGTCACAATTTGATTGATAAAAGAGAAAAAAATAATAATAAAAATTATGATCCATTAATTTTTCTAAATGAATTAAAATATGTCACATAGAGAGGGAGTAAGAAATGAAGTAGAAAATATGTGTATCTTCAAATCAGACCTTATTCAATAGGATAAATAACCTAAAGCTGTGGATTAACTATGGAAAACATATATTAATTTATCTTTTTATGCTTCTTCGTTGGTTAATATTATAAAATGAAATTTATCTCATGTATATATTTGTGTAATGATTACAAATTGTTCTCATTACTGAATAATAATAATAATAATAATAATAATAATAATAATAATAATAATAAAATTAAAGATCTTTTTTAGATAGATTTTTTTTTTTTATAAAATTTGTAATCAATCAATTATTGTTCATAAAATAATTTATAATTTATTGGTTTAGCAAAAAATATTTATTTTACTTCAAGTATAAATTAATAAATTTATCATTTTATATTAACAATTTAGTTTGTATTTACGAATTATGTGAGAATAACAAAATTATACAAGGGAAAGCTTTTGTCTCTCTTGCCACTAAAAGGTAAGGCCGTCAGCTCCGATGAAACGAGGGTCTACAAAATTTAAAATATTCCAATTGTTTTTAAGGTTGCATTGTATATTATTTATATTGTATTTGGACAGTAGATGTATTGATATTTCGTAATTGTGTATTTGTGTTCTTTTTATTTGTATGAAAATTATTTAAATACTATATTTGAAATTTTGATTGTTATTGATAGTCCAATGAAGATTTAATTATTTTAAAATTAAAAGATTAATATTTGATTTTTAAAAAAAATATTAATATTAAAATTATACTAGTTAGGTTGAACTATTGAAGGAGTGCAAGGACTATCCACTCCCTAAAATTCCCTTCAAGAACCAAGATATGAAAAGATTTCAAACCTCTGGTGGGAATGGTCGGATAGGAATAGGGATCGAACGTGGCGTATAGATTGCCCTCGTCCCTAGAACTGTTGGCATCCCTACATGCATGCGTGCATCAAGTTAAGATATGCATATAGGGATGACAAGTTATATATACACACGCGCTCACACACATATAACATAATCTAATAAATAAAAAATATAAAAAAAAAATTGACAACATATACATTCACTATAGAATCAAATAAATAGAAAAATATATAAAAATTGTGATAGTGAGAATTAGGTTGAATTGGGAGTAAAGTATGAAATAAATTTTTTTAATAATTCTTGAGAACTCAGGAATAGTCTAATTCAAAGGGATCCTTGAAATAGCTATTCCCCTTATAAGGGAAATGACTTATTCCCAGAAATGCAATGCGTTAACAAACAATTGAATAAGTTTGTTCTCGAGAATATAATTCCATTCCAGGTCTATTACGCAAACCAAACGTGTGGTAGGGTGAATAACTGAAATGACTATTTTATCCTTAAAAAAGAAGTTTAGAGGTGAAAATAAAGATGTTAAATCATGCTAACTGGGTGGGGCGGGCTAAAAAGCTGTGATATATTAAGCATGTTTATATTGCATATAAAACTAATGTTGATTGGTCCCCAAAAAAATTAATTTGGAAACTTAATTTATATTAAGCATGTTTATATTGTATATAAAACTAAAATTAATTGGTCCCTGAAAAAAAAAAAAAAAAAAAAAAACCTTCATTTTTTTGATCAAGAATGAGGGGTTTAACCCATGCATACCACGTACTCTTAAAGGTGGTTCAATGTAACCCAGAGCACTTGAGCCACATCGTCCGGAGGGCTATCGAGTCATTAAGTCAAAAGCTTAAAACGGTGTATAAAAAATTTAAATTATAGAAAATCGAATCTCTAAAAATTAGTGGTTATATTTATATATTGTAACTCATACCACACTTGACAAGGTTCAGCTTAGCCCCATAATGAATTTTTCTATTATATTTCTTGCTTTCCGCCTCTGTATACCCTCGTCAGTCTTTAGATAGACATTTTTTTTTTTTGAAACCAAAGCAAATGCATTACTTAAATAGAGTCCAACTCCAACAAACGTACAAGAGAAGAAAAAGGGATTGAAAAACAATCCGCGCGATCAGACCTAAATAAAGCCTCCCTCGCAAGGAAATGGGCGACCCTGTTCACAGACCGCTTAGCAAACAAAAAGCTAAGATTGACAAAATCCATAGCTAGTTTTCTAACATCACTAATAATTAGATCAAAAGATGTTACTGCATTACACTTCTGTATACCATTGATAACCTTCAAAGCATCAGATTCCACTTCAATGTTATAATAATATTATTATTATAATATTTAAACCAAGCTAACTAAAATAATTAAATCATGTAACCGAATGTGAGGTGTGTGGTTCGTGCATGCAGAGGCTATATCTTACATGGAGCATTACGTGGGTGTGTCTTGTGTGATTAGTGGAGTGGCCTTAATTATAGCACTTCATGGAATACTACATGAGCATAGCTTTAGGATTATTTGTTATTCTTCTTTACTATAAATAGTATGTAATGCATTTCATTTATTCATCAATTAAAAAAGGCATTCTTCCTTAATACCTCTTTCTCTCTCAATTCTATATATACGTATAGATATATATATTTATATATATTATAGATATATTATATTTAATATATCTAACATTTGGTATCAGAGCCAGTCAACCTTCCAACCCCGTGATATTGTCCGTAGTGAAATATGGCCACAAATTTCAATATTGTATGGTCGGGTCCCAAATTAGACGGGAAACTCGATTACAATTATTGGCAAATTATGATGACCACTCATTTGAAAGCCCAAAATCTTTGGAGCTTTATTGATCCCGGTCTACAAGAAGGAGCTGATGCAGCCGCTATACGGCGCGATCAATTAGCCTTGGGGCAGATTCACCAAGGTGTTGATTACTCAATTTTTGGGCAATTAGCTGGGGCTCAAACAGCAAAGCAAGCTTGGGACATCCTAATGGTGTCAAACAAAGGAGTTGATCGGGCACAAAAGTCGAAGTTGCAGTCGTTGAGAAGGTTGTACGATCGATGTGAGATGACCTCTACAGAAACAGTAGATGCATATTTCACTCGTCTTATTGATCAGGTGAATAAGATGAGGTTATATGGAGATAAGATTGAAGATGGTGCAGTGGTTGAAAAAGTTCTTCGAACTATGCCGATGAAGTATGACCATGTGGTGGCTTCAATTACAGAGTCACACAAAACCGAGCTCTTATCAGTTGCAAAGCTGAAAGGTATGATAGAAAGTCATATTGACAGGATTGAGTCAAAATCGGAACCACTTGCAGAAGAAGCTTTGAAGAGCCAAGTCACTTTGAATATGTCTGGCCCTAATCAAAGAGGTGGAGGATCTGGTAGAGGTCGTGGAAGAGGAAGAGGACGTGGTAACTCCAACACAGGAGGAAGACGAGGTAACTCCAACCAAGGAAGAGGTGGAGGTAATGCCAAACAAGGCAAATTTCCATTTCATTGCTATAATTGTGGCAAGTATGGGCACAAGATTGCAGATTGCTGGTACAATGAGGACAATCGTGGAAATCAAGCAAATATTGCTGAAAAGTCCGGTGAGAGTTCTGAAACCTTACTTTTGGCTAGTAATAGTTTTTCTGCAGACGAAAACATATGGTTCTTGGATACTGGGTGTAGTAACCATATGTGTGGGAAGAAAGAATTGTTTTCCGAACTAGATGAATCAGTCCGGTCTGAAGTGACATTTGGCAACAAGTCAAAAGTGCCAATTTTGGGAAAAGGTAAAATCTCTATTCAGTTGAAAGATGGTACTCATAATTTTATATCCGATGTTTTCTATGTTCCTGAACTGCACCAAAATTTGTTGAGTATGGGGCAGTTGTCAGAAAAAGGATATAAGATAAATATTACTCAGGGGTGTTGTACCATTGTAGATGCTAAGGGAGTTTTGATTGCAAAGGTAAATATGTCCCAAAATCGACTATTTCCTTTGAAAATCAATCATGCACTTCTTGCTTGCTTCAATTCTGAAATATGTGATGATAATTGGTTATGGCATATGCGATTTGGACATTTCCATTTCTCTGGATTAAATTATCTAGCGAAAAAGGAGCTTGTTTCTGATTTACCTGTTGTAAATGTCCCTGATCGTATTTGTGAGATTTGTTTGATTGGGAAGAAGCATAGAGATCCCTTCCCCGTGGGCAAGTCAAGGAGAGCCACAAAACAGTTGGAGATTATCCACTCAGACCTGTGTTCGTTGGAGGTTCCCTCACATGGAGGTTGTAAGTACTTTGTTACTTTCATTGATGATTTTAGTAGGAAAACATGGGTTTACTTTCTGAAGCAAAAGTCTGATGCATGTGATGTTTTCAAACAATTTAAGACTTTTGTTGAAAAGCAAAGTGGTTATGATATCAAAATCTTGAGAACTGATAGAGGTACAGAATATATTGCTTGTGATGATTTTTTGAAGGAGAAAGGTATTCAGCACTAGATGACAGCTAGATACACTCCACAACAAAATGGAGTGGCTGAGAGGAAGAATAGATCAATCATGGATATGGTGAGGTGCATGCTGAAATCTAAAAATCTGCCTAAGCCTTTTTGGGCAGAGGCTGTTGCTTGTGCTGTCTATGTATTGAACAGGTGTCCAACTAAAAGTGTTCGTGATAAGACACCTGAAGAAGCTTGGAGTGGAAGAAAACCCTCTATCAGAAATCTCAAGGTTTTTGGATGTTTGGCATATGCACATGTGCCAGATCAATTGAGAAAGAAGTTGGATGATAAAGGAGAGAAGTGTATATTCATTGGTTATAGTGATGGTTCAAAGGCTTATAAACTATACAACCCTGAAACTAAAAAGGTTGTTATAAGTCGTGATGTCACTTTTGATGAATGTAGTGCTTGGGATTGGTTAGCTAAAGATGAAAGTTCAGCTGTTGTTCCTGTTGTTGACAATGTTGTTGATGAGCAACCGATTCCAGATAATGTCCAGTCTCCTTCGCAACCAGAGTCGTCTGTTCGACGATCTCAACGCGAGCGCCAATTACCAGCTCGCTTGCAGGATTATGTTGTGGGTCATGATAATGACCTGTCTGATGAAGAGATTGTTCAATTTGCTCTTTTTGCAGATTGTGACCCTCTATCCTTTGAGGAGGCTGCTACAGAAACTCATTGGCTTAAGGCGATGGATGAGGAGATACGTGCCATTGAAAAGAATGGTACCTGGGAGTTAACAGATTTACCTCCGGGAAAGAAGCCAATTGGAGTAAAGTGGGTCTACAGAACCAAATACAAGTCAAATGGAGAAATTGACCGTTTTAAAGCACGGTTGGTAGCAAAGGGCTACAAGCAGAAACCAAGTATTGATTATTTTGAGGTTTTTGCTCCAGTAAGTAGACTTGATACAGTTCGAATGGTTATTTCTCTTGCTGCTCAAAATGATTGGAAATTGAATCAAATGGATGTCAAGTCTGCTTTTTTGAATGGTTTTCTGGAAGAAGAGATATATGTTGAGCAACCTGCAGGATTTGTGAAGAAAGGGGATGAATCTAAAGTTTACAGGTTGAGAAAAGCTTTATATGGCTTAAAGCAGGCGCCTAGGGCGTGGTATGGTTGCATTGACTCTTATTTTGTTGAAAGTGGTTTTATGAGATGTCCTCATGAACACACTTTGTATGTCAAATGCACTGATTCTGGTGATGTTGTTATAATCTGTCTGTATGTTGATGATTTGGTTTTTACTGGAACTAACTTGAAGCTAATCTCAGAATTCAGGGAGGCACTCATTAAGAGATTTGAAATGACTGATATGGGCCTTATGTGTTACTTTCTTGGCCTTGAGGTTGTTCAGATGGATGGTGGAATCTTTATTTCACAAAAGAAATATGCTGCTGATATTTTGAAAAAGTTCAAAATGGAAAACTCCAAACCAGTTTCAACTCCAGTAGCTGAAAAGTTAAAGGTGTCCAAAGATGAGTCTGGTAAGAATGTGAATGTTACAGCTTATAAAAGCTTGATTGGGAGTTTGAGGTATCTGGTGGCTACAAGGCCGGATATTTCTTTTGGAGTTGGAATACTTAGCAGATTCATGGAGGAACCAAAAGAATCACATTGGGCTGCAACGAAGCGAATTCTGAGATATGTCAAAGGTACGAGCAATGATGGAATTTTTTACTCTACTAATGAAGTTGTGGAGCTTGTTGGATACACAGACAGTGATTGGGCTGGAGATGTTGAGACTAGAAAAAGCACATCAGGATATGCCTTCTATCTTGGTTCAGCTATATTTTCTTGGTCTTCAAAGAAGCAGCAGATTGTAGCACTTTCAACCGCAGAAGCAGAATATATTGCAGCAGCAAATTGTGCTACTCAGGCAATTTGGCTAAGAAGAATTTTGGAATTTTTACAACACAGACAGGAAGCACCTACAACTATTTTCTGTGACAACAAATCTGCAATTTCGTTGTCCAAGAATCCTGTCTTTCATGGTCGCAGCAAACATATTGATATCAAGTATCACAAAATCAGAGAGTTAGTTGCTGAAAAACAAATCAACATTGAGTATTGTTCAAGTGAAAGTCAAGTTGCGGATATCTTTACGAAGCCGTTGAAGACAGAGACATTTCTCAGATTAAAGAAGGATATTGGAATGACCAATATATCCAACTTGGTTTAAAGGAGGCAATGTTATAATAATATTATTATTATAATATTTAAACCAAGCTAACTAAAATAATTAAATCATGTAACCGAATGTGAGGTGTGTGGTTCGTGCATGCAGAGGCTATATCTTACATGGAGCATTACGTGGGTGTGTCTTGTGTGATTAGTGGAGTGGCCTTAATTATAGCACTTCATGGAATACTACATGAGCATAGCTTTAGGATTATTTGTTATTCTTCTTTACTATAAATAGTATGTAATGCATTTCATTTATTCATCAATTAAAAAAGGCATTCTTCCTTAATACCTCTTTCTCTCTCAATTCTATATATACGTATAGATATATATATTTATATATATTTATATATATTATAGATATATTATATTTAATATATCTAACATTCAACAAAATCAGCATTGAGTTCCTTCAGCCACTTGAGTGCTTCTTTTACTCCCATCGCCTCCGCTTCGTCTGGCCTGAACATGGTTGGCCACGGGAGTTGTCTGGCAGCAATGAAATTCCCATACTCATCTCTCAAAACAAAACCAAAGCCCATTCTCTTCGTCGTGTGATCGAGTGCCGCATCCACATTCAATTTTTTCCAACCCATCTGTGGTTTAATCCAGCGATCGATATGCCTAGGATTAGACACATGAACCTCCTTTTCCAAATTGACCTCGGTCCAAGCATGAAGAAAAGATTGGGCACCTCCAACAATGGCTTGGGCCGAAAGAGCAATACTATTCCACACTTTCTCATTTCGCGCCTCCCACAACTTCCAGCAAACAGTAATGACCAAAGATAACTGATTAGTGGTCAAGTTATTAAACTGATAATGCAACCATTCATCAAAATCCTGATAACCCCTGTAAGTAATACTCCCCAATAAATCCCAGCATTGCCTTGCAACTGGGCAGCAGATGAACAAGTGGAGAGCATTTTCAACATCATATGCACAGAGTTGGCATAAAGAAGAGATGGGAACTCTCTTAGCAATAAGATGATCAGCGGTCGGGAGGGAATTGGAACATAATTTCCAGAGAAAACTTTTCACCTTCGGGGGCAGTAGCATACCCCACATAGTAGACCAGAAGAGAGGTTGATGATTATGATAGGAGGTCTGGAGTTTGTTATAGCAGCTTTTGACTGAATAAATCCCTTTCTCATCGTTCATCCATATCAGTTTGTCTCTATGCTGTCCTTCAACAATGGGGATACTTCTGATAAGAGCCACATCATCCTGCTCGAATAAATACTCCAGCAGCTCCCCATCCCAGTCCGTCTTCTCCATGTTTAGCAGATTTTCAACCTTCGCATCAGATAAATGATCTGCCATAGGAGTGTGAATAAAAAGATGATCAATGTTAGGTAACCAAGGGTCTCCCCATACTTTGATAGAAACCCCATCCCCCACTCTCCACTTAATCCCATCCCGAAGAACACTTTGAGATTCAAGGATACTTCTCCAAATAAAAGATGGACTACCACCTAGTTGTGCATCAAAGAAAGAAAGATTAGGGTAGTAGCGGGCTTTGAAAACTCTGGCCACAAGGGACTCAGGATTTTGAACTAATCTCCAGGCCTGTTTCCCTAGCAGAGCAATGTTAAAATCACGAATTCTCCGAAATCCCATGCCCCCCCACTGCTTAGGAATACACAGTGACTCCCAGCTTTTCCATCGTATACCCCTGCTTCTTTCTCCCTCGCTACCCCACCAATAGGCATTCATAATCCTCTCAATCTCCCTACCCATATCAACTGGCAACAGAAAGACACTCATAGCAAAAGATGGGATGGCTTGAATCACGTTTTTCAGAAGAATCTCCTTCCCCGCTTTAAACAGAAACTTGGAAGTCCAGCTCTTTATCCTACCCACCACCTTATCCTTGATGAAACCCAAAATTTCCCTCTTATTACGACCCACTAAGGAGGGTAACCCCAGATAGTTACCACCCTGGATTCCTTCCCTCATACCCAACACCCCACATACAACCCTCCTATTCTCAAGGGACACATTCCTGCTAAAAGACACAGTGGATTTCTCCCAGTTAACAGATTGCCCAGAGGCCATCGAAAAGGATTCAATGATGCCTCTCAGAATACCACTCTCAGATAAGGAAGCTCTGCAGAAAATATAACAATCGTCCGCAAAGAATAAATTTGTGATGATAGGGGCTCCCCTAGCCACAGAAACCCCATGTAATAACCCCTCTCGAACTCTCCTTTGTATGACACAATGAAAAACTTCAAGGACCATAATAAACAAGTAGGGTGAAAGTGGATCCCCTTGACTCAACCCCCTTCCCGGTATGATAGCCCCAATCTCCCTACCTTCAAGAAGAATTCTATACTCAATAGTGGATATGAGCTCCCATATAAAATCCACCATATGAATAGAAAACCCAAACTTAATGAGAACAGCCCTCAGAAAATCCCACCGAACTTTATCGTAAGCTTTACTCATATCAAGCTTTACACCCGCAAATCCCACGTTCCCCTGCCTCTTACGTTTCAAGAAATGATTAATCTCAAAGGCAAGCATAATATTATCCATGATCATCCTACCCGGGACAAAGACAGTTTGTGCTTCAGAAATAAGGGGACCCAAAAGAGGTTTGATACGATTTGCTAAGATTTTTGACAAGATTTTATACAGGATGTTACACAACGCTATTGGACGCAGATCACCCACACACTCCGGTTTAGATTTCTTTGGAATAAGCACAATATGTGTAAGATTGAGATAAGGGGGTAACTTCCCAGTACTGAAACTGTGATTACAAAAATTCAACAACTCAGGGCTAAGGACATCCCAAAAGCTCTGAAAGAATCCTGGACTTAGTCCATCCGGGCCCGGCGATTTATCAGGCTTAATATCAAATAAAGCATCTTTAACTTCAGTAATAGAAATAGGTCTATTCAGAATTCCATTCTGAATATCCGAAACCTTAGTCTCAACCAAATTCAAAAGATGATCCATATTACCCCCAACAGGTTTAAGGAGATTCGTAAAATGCGAAGTAATGAGGGAGTCAAGATTATTACCTCTCTCCACCCAGTTCCCATCATCATTCCTCAGCTTAGAAATGCTGTTGTTCTGTCTCCTTCGCCGAACAGAGTTATGGAAGAAAGCGGAATTGGTATCTCCTTCCCGAAGCCAAAATTGTTTAGCCCTCTGTCTCCAATAGTCATTCTGATGATGTAGCGCCCGGATATACTGTACCTGGGCTTCTTTAAACAAAGATATGCCCAGAGAGTCCCGCCTTATTTTAGTGGATTCCATACGTTTCCTCCAGTAGGCTAGCCGTTTATCAAAGTCCTTTGCAAAAGACTTACCCCAATTCCAGATGGCCTTACCACAGCGGCCAATTCTATCCATTAGATGGAGTCCACTCGAACGAGACCAGCTCTCAATCATAATTTCCCTGCTCGTATTGTCCCTTAACCACAAATTTTCAAACTTGAATCTAGCTTTCTAGCGGTGATTATTGTTCGGGAGAACCTCCGGAAATAAAGGCAAATGATCACTTTTAGAAACTATCACTGAAGTAGCTTTAGCAGAAGGGAATAGCTCACACCAAGTATCTGAAGTCAGAATCCTATCCAATTTAGCTTCCACCCAATTAGGAGTGCCTTTAGATCGCTCCCAAGTATATTGATGACCTTCAAACTTGAAATCCCTCAAGCCACTTGTTTCAACCGCATCACTGAAACCCTCAATTAGTCTTCTTGGTTGCGGGTTGCCACCCCGTTTCTCGTTCGGATAGAGAATGTCATTAAAATCACCCAATACAACCCACGGTAAAGAGTTACGAACCGCTAGTTGTTTTAGGAGATTCCACGACTCCGACTGTCTTACCCTCTCCGGACATCCATAGAATCCTGTAAACCGCCACTTCAAATCTCCAGAGCTCAAACATACCTCCGCATCAATGTGGTTCGCAGAGAACGACTTGATATCCACTTCCGTCCCCTCCTTCCACAACAAGGCTAAGCCACCTCTATGACAACTACTATCAACCAAAAACAGACCCACGTAACCCAACCTCTGCTTAATGGGCTGAAGTCTCCTCAAACCAACAAACGTTTCAATAAGGAACACAATATTGGGCTTCTTAGAGTGGATCAAGTCCACTAGAACCTGAACGGTCGATGGGTTCCCAAGCCCACGACAGTTCCAAGATAAACAACTCATTGTTGTGGGCGGGCCTGATTCACAGGTCCCGCCCTTGGCAAGTTTAAAGAAACAATATCAACATCATTAAGATCGTGCTCCATCGGACTGGGCTGAGATAATGGGCCGCCAATTTCAACACGTCTTCTTTTCTGATCCACAATAGTTAGCCCATCCTCTTCATAGAGGTCCTCAGTACCCTCACTAGCCAACTCTGTCACAGTTTTTGTCCCTTCTCCAACAACCATTTCATCAGACGCCACGTGTTGCTCTCTGCCGATCCCCGTACCCTGAGGGATATTCTGGGGTAATGGGGTACCAGGTACTGTGCCTGACGTACGGAGATTCGTACTCGATCCCACGGTCGGGGACAGGGGATTTCCGTTATTCCTCTCTTGGTCCAAAACCAACCACCGCCGGCCAGACGCCGGTCCCGATCGCCGATTAGCGGCCCTAATCCAGGCACCATACTGCTTTTCCTCAGGTAGACAAGATTCCTCAAACAGCTTTGAACAGAATTTTTCCGTGTGGCCGATAATACGGCAAATGAAACAGAAATTTGGAAGACGTTCATACCGGAAAGAAATCCACGACCACTCCCCTCCCGGTCGGCGTATACGCATTTTACTCGTTAGTGGTTTGGTGATATCAATAGAAACCCGAATACGGATGAAAGTACTCCACCACCCTTCTGAGTTGTTTTCATCCATACAAACATAGCTACCGATGAAATTTCCGATCGCTTTCGCGGCTTTCTCTGAATAAAAACCATACGGAAGATCATGAAGTTGAATCCAGAACTCTGCCCGGTCAAGTGGCATGGACAGAGGTGGAATATCAAGCCTCATTTTCTCTAGCACCAGCAGGCTCTGGTCATAGGCCCACGGACCATCATCAAGTATCCTCTGCAAATCACGGATATGAAAAAATCGAAAGATGAAGATATTGTTACCAAGATCTTCCACCGCCATTCCTTTAACAGGACGCCACACAGAGGCCAAAGTGTCACGCATAAACGTGAACTTAGCAAGCCTGTCCGAAATGAGCTTTCCAACCAACATGAGACTGACATCCTCATGCCGACATGAGACTTGCTCATCAGACCCATCATCAGCAATTTCCAAAGCAGCATAAAGCTTCCAGTAGATCATCAGTCTGGTCCACCGAGTTGTTTTGCACTTGAGAGCCCAGGGTAGAAGATTTGACTCCCGAGGATTCACCCATTTGCTGATCCATGACAAGACAGGAGCCCAAAGAAGACCGGAGAAAGTTATCACAACAGAAAGAAAGGGAAAAGGGTGAAGGTAGAAAAAGCTTGCCACAAAGGCAAGGAAAAGCTAGCCAAGGAAGCTAGAGAGAGATAAGTAATTGATTTAAATCTTGACTAGTATATTAGATGGACATCTTAAACAACTTTAATAATTTATTAAAAATAATAAATGAAAAAAAATTACATTCTTTGTCCAAAGGAGAGACAGATAGAGGAGATATTTTGTAATTTTAAAAGTCAAACCTAATTTGGCTAATTATATAAATGTTCATTTTTATTTTACTTTCAATTCATTTCATGATGATTTCGTATATATTATACATATATAGAAAGTATTCATTAATTCTTTTTGTTACAAAATAAAGAAATTTTCCAATCAAAGAAGAAATACAACTTATTATGTTAATTTTACCAAACTCCACAATTCTATGGTTTGGTTGATGGGAATTGCCCCAATTCCCTCCAACCATGAAATTGCAATCGTTCCCGTGCAATATAACTTCATAATTTGTGGAATTATAATTTAAATGTGAATTACTATTTTTTTATCGTTGTTGTTATTATTATATTATTATACAAGTGTATTTTGTTCTTTATTTACTTCTTCCTTCTCAATTTCTAAACATTTTATTCTTACATATCAAACAATATAATTTGAATTCGCACCTTATTCTTTTTCTACGAAATTACAATTTATTTTCCCCTAATTATCTCGTTCTAACTAGTAAAGTATTATTGAATCTTAGAGCCGATAGAGGCCACAATGTAATTAATTTCAAGATCGTTAAAAGAAAAGTTGACTAATGGGCTAATTAATGATAGTACTGCTATGAATTTATTAAAATGTTTAATTTGGAATTTTCAAATGTAGATTAAATACTAAGGTAACTAGGTAAGGGTACGCTAATCCTATGAAATTGAAGTCCACTCTAAATAATTAGAATTAATAACTTATCCGTGATACGGATTTTTTTTTTTCTAAAATTAAAAGTATTTTAAATAAATAAAAATTTAAATTAATTTTTTGTAAATACAAAAAAATGTATATTATACACCTTTTCTCTCTCTCTCTCTATATATATATATAGAGAGAGAGAGAGAGTAAAGATGGTTACTTTTCTAGTTTCCTGACTTGGATTATAGTAGATAGGGAACGGTCTAGGGCCTCTATTTGGGGACTGACCTAACAATTTTTTAAAGGAAAATGTTAGTTTCTCTTAAGTTTGTCATTCACAAATTATTCATTTCATGATGTGGCAAAATTTTAGACATTACTTTTTTTTAAAAAACTTTAATTATATTAATGCTTAGGATTGTGTCACATCATGGAGTTGTGGTTTGTGAGTGTTAAAATTACAGGTGTGTAACATGCCCCTATGTTGATGCTTAATATGCAATATCATAATGTAAAATTTGTTGCAGTTTTTGTCGCCATTAGCGACAGAAAGTAAATCGGTCGCCTTTTCCCAACGCGAAATGAACGACATAATTTAAATTCGTCGCAATTTTTATTGTGAATATTTTTCCACCAAGATTTCGCGATTTATTTTTTTTTTTTGCCCAAAAAAATGCAATGGAATTAATTTTTGTTGCCGTTTCCGTTTCAAATTTGAAATGGAAGCTATTTTGTCGCATTATTCGTCGCGATTCGTGATTTTTCTTGTAGTATAATATGCACACGCACTTTTTTAATCCCTCCAGTTAATCTCATCTATAGATCTATTGTTTTAATGGATGAGATTGGTTCTCATAGACTCAGAGAGGTTGGTTTTCATAGGAACCTCACCCTTTATATATATATATATATATATATATATATATATATATATATATATATGCAAGAATATCTTTTGTAATTTTTAACAAAATAGGATATCTTGTTTAGTCTCTTCTCAAAATATTAGTATTTGAAAATCATTATTTGGTTAAAAAAAATAGATAAATATGCATCTATTTCAGTAGAAGAACTACCATTACCATCACGGCTACCGTTTGATTTTTTTTTTTAATAAATATTATTGAAAAACAAAGACCATGTCACTTACTTTTACAAACAGTAGCAGGAGAAATAGTTTGGGAAAGATTTTAACAAACAAGATAACGAATGTACTTTTCACCATTGTATATACATATGTATATATATATATATATATTATAAAATATGATTAATGATGACTTACTGTATTTATTAAATTGATATTTAGTAATGTTTAAGTGGTGATTGATCAATGTGTATCATAGTAAAAAAAATTGGAATACTATTATATATAATAATGAACCAATAGTATTTGTTATAATGAACTTGTACTGATATTTTTGCATCAAGATTTTTTATGAAACTACACTATGGACCACAGTCTATGTATAAGTTGCCCAAGAAATCAGTTATTTATTTATTAAACCAAAGAATTTTTATGCAGAGGCAATTAATATGCCTCTCACTCCTTCAACGAAACATGATATAAATACAGGTTTCTGGGAGGAGAAGAGATCATGCTTAAACACTTTAATTTCTTGTGTCATCCAAAATATGGATAAGAATCAAAACATATTCAGTTTTTTCTTTGTCTCCCTACTTCTGTTCCAAAATGCCAATGTTTATACCTGGGCACTGTCTGAATCCAAAGTCTGTAACTTACACTTAGTTTTAATTTGTATTGATCAATTTTGACAAACGCTTCACTGATGTTTCTTTCTTTCTCATTTTTCACTAAAAACAGGTTTACATTGTGTATATGGGAGCGAGGCAGCATGGTGATGTAAATCGCATCACTTCTACTCACAATGATATGCTAACTTCTGTCCTTGGAAGGTAGGTCTAGTGCTTTGTATTCTACAGTTATATACCACTTTTCTTGCTAGTTTTTTGTTGTTTTAGCAATTTTTTCTTATTGTTTATCACCTGGCCTAATTAATGCAGCCGAAAAGCAGCTGTGGGCTCAATGATTTACAGCTACAGGCATGGATTCTCTGGTTTTGCTGCCATGATGACCGAGTCCCAAGCTCAAACCATTGCAAGTAATACATATATACATAAACTTTTTCAAGATTTTAAGGATGAACCAGCTGGGGAGCTAGCTAGCTTGTTGAATCTGTTATGTTCAAGTACTTAATTTTTATTAAATGCATCTTTTGTAGACTTACCTGGCGTTGTTAAAGTCATGCCTAATTCCGTCTACAAGTTGCAAACAACTAGGACTTGGGATTATCTGGGCCTACCCTACAACTCTGCCAATACTCTCCTCAATGATAGTAAAATGGGTGATGATATCATCGTTGCTGTTCTAGATTCAGGTGCTCTGATCATCTTGTATACAATTGTTATACTATCAACCAGATCCATCTTGCATCGTAGACCCTACTCCAAAACGACATCCAGATTATTATTATTATTATGTGTCTGCAATTGCAGGCACATAATCTGAATGTTGTTTTGGACCAGATCCACAATGATCCATGTTATAATTTGTCTATCTCTTTGTATATTTCTTTAATTTGCAGTGTTAGTCTTAGAAGTTAGGTTAAATACGTGCAGGAGTGACACCAGAAAATGAAGCCTATAGTGATAAAGGAGTAGGTCCAATTCCTTCAAAATGGAAGGGCTACTGTGAGTCTGGACAGATGTTCGATCCCAAGAAGAATTGCAACAGAAAACTAATTGGAGCCCGGTACTTCATTGATGGCTACCTGGCTTATAAAGGGCAGCCCGGAATCACAACAGGAATCAGAGACTACATCTCTCCAAGGGACGCAGATGGGCATGGCACTCACACTTCTAGCACAGCAGCTGGTTCACCTGTGTCCAATGTGAGCTACAAAGGGCTCTCATTAGGAACATTTAGAGGCGGTGCGCCTCGGGCTAGGCTTGCCATTTACAAGGTGGGTTGGGAAGATGGCTTATTTACGGATGCCGATATTCTCAAGGGCTTTGACACTGCCATTCATGACGGAGTTGATGTGATATCTGCGTCATTTGGGGCTAATGTGCCTTTATATTCTGAACTATACCCTCAAGCTGGTGCAGTGAGCTTTGGTTCTTTTCATGCTGTTGCACAAGGGATCAGTGTTGTTGCTGCAGGAGGGAACTCAGGGCCTGCTGCTCAAACTGTGTCTAATGGGGAGCCCTGGATCATAACAGTTGCTGCTAATACACCTGATAGAGCATTCCCTACCCCAATCACACTTGGAAATGGTCAAACCCTCATGGTAAATATAATTATCTTCATATATAGAACAACTTATGAGACTGTCTCACAGATCCTCGTCATCAGTACAGTGAGATTGATCGGATTTTTTATAAGTATTATACAACGATTGCTTTATGTAGGGTCAATCATTATTCACAGGGAAAGACACAGGCGTTGTCAACTTGGTTGCTGCCCAAGGGTATGATATATATACTGCTACTTCAATTATATTCCTAGTACTGCACTATATTGCTAGCCTGCTTGAGTGGTATGTCAATTCTCTTTTTTTGGTATTGTTTAGGCCTTGTGAAAGCCTATCTACAAATAGTAGATGGATAACTGGAAATATGGTGTTGTGTTTTACTGGAATGCGTGGCTCAGATCTTGAAGTAGCAGGGTTTGTAGGAAGAGCTCGGGCTGTTGTGAGAATGATGCGTGGTTTGGGAATTATTGTGGCACAGAAGCCATTTACATCACTAGATGCATATGATGATTCTTTTCCTAGTGTTCAAGTTGATTACGAGACTGGAACTAAAATACTCTATTATATCGTATCTATAAGGTATATATATATATATGCGTGCACATTTAATAGTAATTTTTTTTATTTATAATTACAATAAAATTGTACCTTGTATATTTAAAGTGACTAATGAAACCATAAGTTCAGAGACCCAAAGGCGCGACTAAGTCCATCCAAAACTCAAATTGGGAAGCCAATCTCAAGCGTCATAGCAAAGTACTCAGCCCGTGGCCCTTATACTATAAACTCGGTTATACTTAAGGTATCATTTCGATATGTAATATTTTGCTCACTCAACATTGTTATAACCTTTTGATATTACAACAATTTGCAGCCAGATATTGCGGCACCAGGAACAAATATATTAGCAGCATATGTTCCTGAAAATCCTGCTATCCCAATAAGTACATTTCAGATTATCAGTGGAACATCTATGGCAACACCACATGTGGCAGGAATAGTTGCACTACTCAAAGCTACTAACCCAAATTGGTCTCCAGCAGCTATAAAATCCGCAATTGTCACAACAGGTTTAATTTGTTTTGTACAATTCTTACATTTTCATAAGTAAATAATGGTAATCTTATTCCCATTATTTAAAATTCTTTGATATATATATATATATATATATATATATATATATATATATATATATGTATGTATGTATGTATATATATGTATGTATTATGTGTTTAATTTGCAGCATGGACATGTGACCCATCATCCGGACAACCAATATTCAATGAAGGAGAGACAATGAGTAAGTTGGCAGATGCGTTTGACTATGGGGGAGGGATCATAAACCCTAACAAAGCAAGATATCCTGGCCTCATCTACGACATGAGCACAGCAGATTATCTTCAGTGTCTATGTGCCATGGGATATGACAGTAGCGTGGTTAGTGGACTTGCAGGACAAACCACAGCTTGCAATAATGGGATTTCCATTTTAAATGTGAATTTTCCTTCGATAACCATACCAAATCTAAACGGATCAGTCACTCTCACTAGAACCGTGACAAATGTTGGACCTGTAAATTCTGTATACAAAGTTATGGTTGAATCTCCAAAGGGAATAACAGTAGCTGTAACGCCAAGTACACTAAACTTCAGTCCCAATGTCAAGAAGATGTCCTTTAGTGTACAAATTTCCACGAGCTATGGCTCCAATACAGGGTACTATTTTGGGAGTTTAACTTGGAATGATGGGGTGAATAATGTCAAAATTCCTATATCTGTCAAGACAATGTATTAAGTAAGAATCAAGAAGCTATTATGGAAGCTTGAAATGATGTGGTGTATAGTGTGAGAATTCCTATATCTGATAACACTATATATTAATAATCTTGAGTTGATGCTTATTTCAAGAAGAAATAAAAATTTAAGTTATTGACTATGGTACTTAAAATGTTGAAGTATATGAATTGAGGCAATCAAGTTAGTTTTGGTCTCGGGTAAGTAAAAGTCTAAGGGAAAAGAGGGGTGGAGTTGAATAGACTTTTTTGCAGCAGAAACCGCCCATCATGGTCTCTTAGAACCCAGCCAAAATCCATTATTCCATTGGTTTGATCAATAGCAGCATCAACATTCAATTTCAGCCTTCTTAGAGTTGGTTTTTTCCATCGATCAATATTACCCGTAGCATGAGAGACACTAGGTATGTTGTTGGCAGCCGTCCAATTCTCCAAAAAGAATAATGCATGATTTTTAATCTTTGTTTGTTTGTTTTTTTTTTGTTTTGTTTAGTACTATTGACTTTGTTCATAACTATTTTTTCTCAACTTATATAAGAACAAAGAGTCAATACCGCATCCACTAAGGCTCGAACCCACAACCTCTTGTTTTTAAGTTTATTTTTGGTAATACCTAAGAAATCACGTCCCCTCACAATTATAGATTATGTGAGATTTTATAAGATATTACTCTTTTTAAACAAAGATCAAACACCCTCTTAGCTCCTCTTTCAAATGCTGTTATTTGATTTACGAAAAAATTCACAGCCATTATGTGAGGATGCGCTTTGAGTGAAGTTCGGTTTGTGATCTTAAACGAAAAAAAGATTCTAAGAAAGTAAACAAACTTAAATAGTTCGTTAACCCGTTCGAACAGATAATGTTAATAGATAATTCTCTCAATGAGTCAAATTTTAAATTTTGTAGTTGTAGTTACTAACAGTAACAAACTGTTTCTCTCTGTCTTTTTTCAATGTTCTAAAACGGGATTCAGTTAGAGGTAGAAACCAGTTTGTTTATAGTTGCATGTTTGATTATCTATTGGTCGCCTCCCGTGATTAAGTATTCTCTGATCTCTTAGTCCAATTTTCAAACACTTGGCATGCATTCTACGTCGATGTTAGTGGTGAGAGGAGCATCAAGAATAACGCTTTCTTCCGGCGATTATCCAAGAAATCTGTTCCAATGGGCGAGCGGAGAAACTGCAAGCGTACCAGCGGACAATCCACCTTTCCAACTGCAAGAAGGTGATTGGGTGTATTCTTCAACAATATAATCTCTCGTGTGTTTGCTTTCCCTCCATCATATCTTCAATTTTACTGTAAGGATAACTTTTGTCTCTTTTAGTGTTTAGATCACATTTTAAGCGCACAAATAATACAACTTCAAAGTGGAAAATTCACTGGATACATAGGACCATAATACAGCTCCTTCTTTTCTCATCTTTTGTTTATTAGGTTTTTGTTTTTCTTAATCGTTAATTCTTTAATTGATGGCCTGGGGAGTTAAATCAGTGAATAATGACATGTGACATCACTCTGCCGCCATAACAAGACGTCAATAATTCACTATCTTCAATTCTTCATCTTGCATTCTCTAAGTTCTCCAACAGGAACAAAAAATCTTTTGACTAGTAGCACTAGTATTTTGTAAACCAATGCTTTTTATGCAGAGGCAATCATGAATCTTTGAAGAGAGGGAATATGCCTTTCACTCCTTCCTATGAAATATCTCACGCATATATGCTATAAATACTAGTGTCTTGGATGGAGAAGAGATCAAGCATAAAAACTTTCTTGAATTTCTTGTGTTATCCAAAATATGGATAAGAATCAAAATGAATTGATTGTGTTCAGTTTCTTCTTTGTCTGTCTACTTGTCTTCCAAAATGCTCTTGTTTATACCTCGGCACTGTCTGAACCCAAAGTCTGTAATTTACACTCAGTTTTGAATTGCTCAATTTTGAACTTCACTGATGTTTCTTTCTCATTTTTCACTAAAAACAGGTTTACATTGTGTATATGGGAGCGAGGCAGCATGATGATGTAGACCTCATCACTTCTACTCACCATGATATGCTAGCTACAGCCCTGGGAAGGTGCTTCAGTTTTAATTTGTTGCATTATATTCTACAAACTTATATATATATCCTCTGTTCGTTAGTTCTTGCTAATTTTAGAAACTTATTTGGCAATGCTTAATTTTATACAGCCGAGAAGCAGCAGCAAATTCAATGATTTACAGCTACAGTCATGGATTTTCCGGTTTTGCAGCCATGATGACCAAGTCCCAAGCTCAAACCTTTCAAGGTATGTAGTTTTTCAAGATTCCAGAAATCAGTTCGAGTACTTATAACTTTTTGATTCTTTTCTCCTAAACACTGCAACTTTTGTAGACTTACCTGGAGTTGTTAAAGTCATTCCTAATTCCTTCTACAAGTTGCGAACGACCAGGAGTTGGGATTATCTTGGCCTATCCTTAAACTCTGCCACTAATCTCCTGCACGATACTAAGATGGGTGACGGTGCCATTGTTGCTGTTTTAGATACAGGAGTGACACCAGAGAATGAAGCCTACAATGATAGAGGACTAGGGCCAATTCCTTCAAAATGGAAGGGCTACTGTGAGTCTGGAGAGCGGTTCGATCCCAAGAAGCATTGCAATAGAAAACTAATTGGAGCTCGGTTCTTCATTAAGGGCTACCTGGCTGAGATAGGACAGCCTGGAAATGTTTCAGGAATCTATGACTACATCTCTCCACGGGACCTTAATGGGCATGGCACTCACACTTCTAGTACTGCAGTTGGTTCACTTGTGTCAAATGTGAGCTACAAAGGACTGGCATTAGGAACATTTAGGGGCGGTGCACCTCGTGCAAGGCTTGCTTTTTACAAGATCGCGTGGGAAGGTCACTTCAATGCTGCCGATGCTCTCAAGGCCTTTGATGCTGCCATTCATGACGGAGTTGATGTTATATCTGCTTCTTTTGGGAAAGATGTGCCTTTAAGCGCTGAAGTAGACCCTATCGATTCACTCCACTTTGGTTCTTTCCATGCTGTTGCACATGGGATCACTGTTGTTGCTGCAGGAGGGAATGAAGGGCCTGCTGCTCAAACTGTGTCTGCTGCAGATCCATGGATTTTAACAGTTGCTGCTAATACACCTGATAGAGACTTCCCTACCCCAATCACACTAGGGAATGGCCAAACCTTCATGGTAATTATATTAAATTATCTGCATATTCTACTATTATTATAAATTGTGTAGTAATAATACAGACAAGATTGCTTTGCTTTATGTAGGGTCAATCGTTGTTCACAGGGAAAGACACAGGCGTTGTCGACTTGGTTTTTGTCTCAGACCAGTATGATATGATCCTTCAATTCCTAGTACTGCATTGTGTAGGTTGATCGAGGTTATATGTCATTTCTCTTCTTTTTGCATTATATTATTCTGTAGGTTTTGTGAAACTCTATCAACAAATGATACATGGATAGCTGGAAAAGTGGTGTTGTGTTTTACTGGAAAGCATGGCTTAGATCTTGATGTAGCAAACATTGTAGCGCAAGTTCGGGCTATTGTAAGGGAAGTTGGTGGTGTGGGAATTATTGTGTCACAGAAGCCATTTACATTACTAGATGGATATCTTGATGATTTTCCAAGTGTACAAGTTGATCACGAGGTTGGAACTAAAATACTCCTCTACACTGGCACCAAAAGGTATATATGCATATTTAGTATTTTAAAAAAAACCTTTATAATTGTCATACAATTTTTCCATGAATATTTAAAGCATGACTAATGAAACCATAATAAGTTCAGTACTCCAAAGGTGCGGCTAAGTCCATCCAAAACTCATATTGGTAAGCCAATCTCTAGCGTCATAGCAAAATACTCATCGCGTGGCCCTTATACTATATCCCCTTCTATACTTAAGGTATCGTGCGTTCTCACATACACACAAAAGTTCAAGTTTCTTAGACTCAACATCAACATAATATTTTGATATTGTAATAATTTAATTTGCAGCCAGATGTAGCAGCTCCGGGAACAAATATATTAGCAGCATATTTTACTAATGATCGTACAGTGTCAAGTTTTTATACGTTTTTAAGTGGAACATCTATGGCAGCACCACATGTGGCAGGAATAGTTGCACTGCTCAAAGTTGCCCACCCAGATTGGTCTCCAACTGCTATAAAATCTGCAATTGTTACAACAGGTTTAATTTGTTACAAGTCCTATTTGCACAAGTAAATGATAGTAATCTTATTAAAAAAAAAATTCAATTCTTTCAAGTATATATGAATTATATATGGTGTTTAATTTGCAGCATGGACAACTGATCCATCTTCCGGAGAACCTATTTTTAGTGAAGGAGAGACAATTACTAAGGTGGCAGATGCATTTGACTATGGGGGAGGGATCATAAACCCCAACAAAGCAAGATATCCTGGCCTCATCTATGACATGAGCACATCAGATTATCTTCAGTGTCTTTGTGCCATGGGATATAACAGCACGTCCATTAGTATAATTGCTGGAAAAACAACATCTTGCAATAAGGGGCTTTCCCTTTTGGATGTCAACTTTCCTTCCATAACCACACCAAATCTGAAAGGGTCGGTTACTATCACTAGAATTGTGACAAATGTTGGATCTGTAAATTCTAAATACAAAGTTATGGTTGAACCTCCAAAGGGAATAACTGTAACTGTAAAGCCAACTACACTAAACTTTAGTTCCAATGTCAAGAAGGCCTCCTACAGTGTAACAATTTCCACAAGCTATCGCTTCAATACAGGATACTATTTTGGGAGCTTAACTTGGAATGATGGAGTGCATAACGTGAGAATTCCTATCTCTGTCAAGACTACGTATTGATCGAGAATCTTATGGTGATGCTTGTTTCAAGAATATATAGTAAAAAAAAAAAAAAAAGCAAAGCAATTATGCTCATTATCAGCTCATTCTTCCAGTTGCCATAGCTTGGTTTTTATTTTAATTTCCATTATATTCTTAATTAATCAACAACTCATCAAAACGTACGAGCTAGTGTATAGTGTGCATCATATCCTAGTTTGAACATTGTCATGAATTGATTGGAGTAGGACACAAGCAGCAGGCCAGGGCAACCATGTATTTTGGGAAGTGGCCATCTTCGACCCAACACTAAGCTAATGCATCCTTTGTCACTTTGCAATAATGGTGGAGTTGTGGTACGATTATTCATTGAAACCAGCTGCCACTTTGATAAAGTATAACATTGCATTTCATTATATTCCTTCTTCTCCCATTATTTCATTATATTCCAGACTTATTAGCTAGAGGTCAAAAACACAACAAAGTAAATAATTTAATGTCGAGTGTATCATTGATTTGCTTACCTATCGAATCAAAATAATACATGTATGAAGAGAATGTTGCTAATATCTTCAATCATAGAGGGTACACAATAGCACAATAATAAGCTGAACATTAGTCTTGATTACTATTTGGAAGCAACCAAAAAAATTCCTATATTTGTATAAAGTAAAGGATTTTCTAGAGATTTACATCATGTTTGTTGGTTCACGGAATATAGAGATTGCATGATTTTTAATCTTTTTAAGTTTATTTTTGAGTTAATACCCAATATAATCCTCGACTATAGTGATTTTACTCAATTTAGTCCTAAATGACTTTTTGTGCTCAATATAGTCCTCGACTTTGATGGTTTTACCCAATTTAGTCCTTTGTTAGAAATTCTGTTAGTTAACGGTTATAAATACGGTCCTAATGGTAATTTCTCATCCTCCATCCCATTTAGGATGATTCCTTCTTCTTCTCCTTATTAAGATCCACGCAGAAATGTAAATTTTCGCACTAAATCAACTTCAATCCTAAATAAATAAATACAGAGTAAATAAATATTTGGCTACGAAAATTTACATTTCTGCATGGATCTTAATAATGGGAAGAAGAATGAATCATCCTAAATGGGATGAAGGACGAGAAATTACCATTAGGACCATATTTCTAACCGTCCACTAACAGAATTTTTAACAAAGGACTAAATTGAGTAAAACCATTAAAGTCGATGACTAAATTGAGCATAAAAAGTTATTTAGGACTAAATTGAGTAAAACCACTATAGTCAAGGACTATATCAGGTATTAACTCGTTTATTTTTGGTAACACCTAAGAAATCACGTCCCCCACAATTATAGATTATGTGAGATTTTATAAGATATTACTCATTTTAAACAAAAATCAAACACCCTCTTAGCTCCTCTTTCAAATGATGTTATTTGATTTACGAGAAAATTCACCGCCATTATTCTGCAATTCACTTAATCAGTTCAAATTGAGAATGCTAATAGATAAGAGTCAAATTTAAGTGAACTGCAGAATAAACTCGGCAAAATTACCTTGTAATCTTGTATGGTGTTCTAATTTGGTTGTTTTGGGCTAAGACTAATATTACTTGGTCGTCTCTTGATATGTCCAGTTCCAAGCTGCGTCAAGTTCCATCAACTTTGATTTTGTTCCAAATCCACACTTCCAACCTCCAACTCTAATCGTAACCAACTGTTTCTCTCTGTCTTTTTTCAATGTTCTAAAACGGGATTCAGTTAGAGGTAGAAACCAGTTTGCTTATAATTTCATGTTTGATTACTATTGATTATCTATTGGTCGCCTGCAGTGATTAAGTATTCTCTCTTAGTCCAATTTTCAAACACTCGGCATGCATTCTACATCGATGTTAGTGGTGAGAGGAGCATCAAGGATAACGCTTCCTTCCGGCGATTATCCAAGAAATCTGTTCCAATGGGCGAGCGGAGAAACTGCAACCGTACCAGCGGACAATCCATCTTTCCAACTGCAAGAAGGTGATTGGTCCTATTCTTGAACAATAGGGCATGCGCAGGTAATCCCTCGCGTGTTTGCTTTCACCTTTTTAGCGCACAAATAATACAACTTCAAAGTGGAAATTTCGCTGGATACATAGGACCATAATACACCTCCTTCTTTTCTCATCTTTTGTTTATTAGGTTTTTGTTTTTCTTTAATTGATGGCCTGGGGAGTTAAATCAGTGAATAATGATATATGACATCACTCTGCCACCATAACAAGACGTCAATAATTCATCACTATCATCAATTCTTCATCTTGCATTCTCTAAGTTCTCCGACAGGAACAAAAAATCTTTTGACTAGTAGCACTAGTATTTTGTAAACCAATGCTTTTTATGCAGAGGCAATCATGAATCTTTGAAGAGAGGGAATATGCCTTCCACTCCTCCCTATGAAATATCTCACACATATATGCTATAAATACTAGTGTCTTGAAAGGAGATGAGATCAAGCATAAACACTTTCTTGAATTTCTTGTGTTACCCAAAATATGGATAAGAATCAAAATGAATTGATTCTGTTCAGTTTCTTCTTTGTCTGTCTACTTGTCTTCCAAAATGCTCTTGTTTATACCTCGGCACTGTCTGAACCCAAAGTCTGTAATTTACACTCAGTTTTGAATTGCTCAATTTTGAACAGCACTTTGGCTTCACTGATGTTTCTTTCTCATTTTTCACTAAAAACAGGTTTACATTGTGTATATGGGAGCGAGGCAGCATGACGATGTAGACCTCATCACTTCTACTCACCATGATATGCTAGCTACAGTCCTCGGAAGGTGCTTCATCAGTTTTGTTGCATTATATTCTACAAAGTTATAAATATCCTCTGTTCAGTTCGTTCTTGCTAATTTTAGAAACTTATTTGGCAATGCTTAATTTTCTACAGCCGAGAAGCAGCAGCAAATTCAATGATTTACAGCTACAGGCATGGATTTTCTGGTTTTGCAGCCATGATGACCAAGTCCCAAGCTCAAACCTTTCAAGGTAATATATATATGCTTTTCAAGATCTTAGAAATGGGATTGAAGGAGCTTGTGGAATCGGCTCAAGAACTTGACTTTTTGTTTCTTCTCCAAAAAATTACAATTTTTGTAGACATACCTGGCGTTGTTAAAGTCCTTCCTAATTCCTTATACAAGTTGCGAACTACCAGGAGTTGGGATTATCTTGGCCTATCTTTGAACTCTGCCACCAATCTCCTGCACGATACTAAGATGGGTGACGGTACCATTGTTGCTGTTTTAGATACAGGTGCACTCCTTGTATTCAATTTTTTTTTTTTACAGTCTTAAGTCAAACTAGTCTAGTTAATCTTAGTATGTTAGCTCCACTGCATACATATATATACCAGGAGTGACACCAGAGAATGAAGCCTACAATGATAGAGGACTAGGTCCAATTCCTTCAAAGTGGAAGGGCTACTGTGAGTCTGGAGAGCAGTTCGATCCCAAGAAGCATTGCAATAGAAAACTAATTGGAGCTCGGTTCTTCATTAAGGGCTACCTGGCTGAGAGAGGACTACTTCAGCCTCTAAATCTTACCGGAATCAATGACTACATCTCTCCACGGGACCTTAATGGGCATGGCACTCACACTTCTAGTACTGCAGTTGGTTCAGTTGTGTCAAATGTGAGCTACAAAGGACTGGCATTAGGAACATTTAGGGGTGGTGCACCTCGTGCAAGGCTTGCTTTTTACAAGATCGGGTGGGAAGGTGGTTTCAATGCTGCCGATGCTCTCAAGGCCTTTGATGAAGCCATCCATGACGGAGTTGATGTTATATCTGCTTCTTTTGGGGCAAATGTGCCTTTAAGGCCTGAAGTAGACCCTAACGATTCACTCCACTTTGGTTCTTTTCATGCTGTTGCACATGGGATCACGGTTGTTGCTGCAGGAGGGAATGAAGGGCCTGCTGCTCAAACTGTGTCTGGTGCCGATCCATGGATTTTAACAGTTGCTGCTACTACACCTGACAGAGACTTCCCTACTCCAATCACGCTAGGAAATGGTCAAACCTTGATGGTAAATTATCTTAGCATTATCAGTTACAAAAACTCTACTATTTTAAATCATATATTAATAAATAATAATAATACAAGATTACTTTGCTTTATGTAGGGTCAATCGTTGTTCACAGGGAAAGACACAGGCGTTGTCAACTTATTTTACCCTACTGACCCAAATTCAGTACTGTATGATAATTCCTAATACTGCACTGTATTGCAAATAACCTGTAGTGTTACGTTATATGTCAATTCTCTTTTTTGTGTTCTGTAGGTTTTGTGACGATATAACTCCAGAAAATATATCTCCAAATGATACCCATTTTTTTGCTGGAAAAGTGGTGTTTTGTTTTACTGGAAAGCATGGCTTAGATCTTGATGTAGCTGGTATTGTAGCGCAAGCTCGAGCTGTTATGAGAGATGCTGGTGCTTTGGGAATTATTGTGTCACAGAAGCCATTTACACTACTGGATGCATACGATGATGATTTCCCTAGTGTACAAGTTGATTACGAGGTTGGAACTAAGATCCTTCTTTACATCCGCTCCACAAGGTATTTGCATATTAGGTAGTCAAAATAATTTTATAATTACCATAAAATTTTCCCTTGAATATTTAATGTGATTAATGAAACTATAAGTTCAGAAATCCAAAAGTGCGGTTAAGTCCATCCAAAACTCGGATCGGTAAGCCACTCTTCAGTGTTATAGCAAAGTATTCATCGCGTGGCCCTTATACTATAGCCCCAGCAATACTAAAGGTATCATTTTGATATGTATTATTTTGCTCCGTCGAAGAAGTTCAAGTTTCCCAAACTCAACATTGGCATAACCTTTTGATATTGCAATAATTTGTAGCCGGATATAGCAGCACCAGGAACAAATATATTAGCGGCATATGTTCCTGAAAATCCTGCTATCAAAATAAGTACATATAAGATGATCAGTGGAACATCTATGGCAACACCACATGTGGCAGGAATAGTTGCACTGCTCAAAGCTGCCCACCCAGATTGGTCTCCGGCTGTTATAAAATCTGCAATTGTCACAACAGGTTTGCTGCTACAAGTCCTACATTTTCATAAGTAAATGGTTATCTTATTCCTTTTATTTTCCACTAAATCTTTCGAACTATATATGAATTATGTGTTTAATTTGTAGCATGGACAACTGACCGATCCTCTGGAGAACCTATATTTAGTGAAGGAGAGACAATTAGTAAGTTGGCAGATGCATTTGACTATGGGGGAGGGATCATAAATCCTAATAGAGCAAACAAACCCGGCCTCGTTTATGACATGAGCACAACAGATTATGTTCACTGTCTTTGTGCCATGGGATATAGCAGCAAAGCAATTAGTATAATTGCAGGACAAACCATATCTTGCCATAAGGGCTTTTCCATTTTGGATGTGAACTTTCCTTCGATAACCATACCAGATTTAAAACACCCAGTCACTCTCACAAGAACTGTGACAAATGTTGGACCTGAAAATTCTACATACAAAGTTATGGTTGAACCTCCAAACGGAATAAGTGTTGTTGTAAAGCCAAGTACACTAAACTTCAATCCTAATGTCAAGAAGATCTCCTTCAACGTAACAATTTCAACGTGTCATCGTTTGAACACAGGATACTATTTTGGGAGCTTAATTTGGAATGATGGGGTGCATAATGTGAGAATTCCTATATCTGTCAAGACTGAGTATTAAGAATCTTAAATTTGTGCTTGTTAGGATTGTTTTAAGAATAAATAAGCATTAAGTTATTTGTATGAAGAGAATGTTGCTAATAATATTGAATTGCATGAGTTGAGTGTATGAAGAACTTGTATTTATAGTTTTGTCTTGTGAGTGAAAAAGCAAAGCAATTTTGCAAATTCTTCCATTTGCCATAGCTTGGCTTTCAATTTCCAGCTAGTCTTCATATATAACTCGTCATAAGGTATGAGCATTGGTTAATGGTTACTCATGGTGTTCAACCTCATGCAACAGTCATTAATTTGATTGCCTCCTTGTTCATGATCATATAATGTGGGACAGCAATAATGGAGGAGTGGTGGTTATCCATTGAAATCAGTCACTTCCATAAAGTAAACAATTTAATGTCGAGTGTATCATTGACTTGCTTAGCTATGGAATGTAAGGAATCAAAATAATACATGTATGAAGGGAATGTTGCTAATATCCTCAATCATAAAGGGCGCACAATAACACAATAATGAGCTAAACATTAGTCTTGATTACTATTTGGAAACAACCAAAAAAATTCCTATATTTGTATAAAGTAAAGGATTTTCTAGAGATTTACATCATGTTTGTTGGTTCACTAAATAGATTTTGAAGGAATAAAAAATGTTATTCAATAAGGAATGTACGTAATAGAATAGAAATTCTATTTCATTGTTTGGTTTGCTGAATGAATTAGATTTTGAGAATTCTATTATAGAATTTAATTGGTTTCATAAAATATCTTCGTCCTTGCTCTCGTCATTGAACCCTCCAAGATTTGCAAAGGATCTTTTTCTTTGTTGTCATCCTCATTATTATTATTAAAAAGCTATGGTCGGAAACCTAACATCAAATAAAGACAACTAGAACTCTAGAAGCATTAGCTAGCAAAATTGTTTAGCTTTTTATTACGAAAGGAAAAGCGGGGCACTGGTTTTAGCATGCCTCAAATCCTAGAATATAATTCAACGCTTAAAGTACCTAAGACAGTAAATACCTCAATCTTTATTCTTGAAAGAAAGATCCACTTAATCGTGATTTTTAATAAGAAACCTTGACCGTTAAAGGAACTCTCACATTATGCATCCCATGATTTTAAGTTATGCTTCCAAATGAATATCTCATGTTAAGTTATGCTTCCAAATGAATATCCCGTGTTGAAGCAATAGATTGTAGAAATTGTCACGGCAAATAAAAGACATCTTCTTCACCTTGGGGCCAAATATTAGTTCTTTTGGCTTTATTGATACATTTATTCCCATTGGAGTTTCGATTACTACTTTGTATTTTGAGTTTGTAGATCTAACATTTGTCACAGTTCTGATAAGAGTAACTGAACCTTTTAGGTTTGGTATAATTATGGATGGAAAGTTCACATTGAGAATGGAAAGCCCTTCAGGGCAAGATATGGTTTGTCCTGCAATATTGCTAATGGCACTGCCGTTATATCCCATGGCACAAAGGCAATGAAGATAATCTTTTGTTCCCATGTCATAGATGAGGCTAGGCTAGGCCAAGATTTTTTGCTTTGTTGGGGTTTATGATCCCTCCTCTATAGTCAAATGCATTTGTCAATTTACTCAATGTCTCTCCCTCACTATAAATTGGTTGCCCAGAGAATGGGTTATCCATGCTGCAATCACATATTTTATTTATGTAAATGAACTATAAAGTACAAGATCAGAGGAACAATTATTTTTAAAGCATAGGAACGTAGCAAACCTGTTGTGGTAATGGCGCCAGATTTTATAGCAGTGGGAGACCAATCTAAATGAACAGATTTGAGCAAATTAAAGCTACTATACCTGCCACATACATGTGGAGTAGCCATAGACGTTCCACACATTAAGTTATATATATATATACACTTTGGCCACTTGGCACATAAGGATTATTAGGAATATATGCTGCTAGTATATTTGTTTTCTGGAGTTGTTATATCTGACCTCTGATATTGTGCACTAGATAAATCCTATCTTATGAGTTATGACCTTAGTTGGTAAAGGGTCAAAAACTAAGGAGGTAAATCGGCTTGAGTTGACCATAGCTGACCAGTTCAAATCAAGCTGAAAATCGAACTTGTAACCTTGTAGTTACTAAGTCAATAGCCTGTTCAATTTGACTTCGGGTTGCCAACCGGCTGTTTGTTCTAATTTTTAATTACATCAAGCACAGATTGATTGAAAACTAAAGCTATGGCAAGATATACTGAAGAAATAATAGGAAACCCAAAAGCAGGAAAAGCATAAAGATGAACCAAGAATAGGCAACATGAGTTTGCAAACATCTACGAGACAAGACCCGTTTGTTGGGTCTCATTAATTTGGCTGACGAATCTTGGGTTTAGAAAGGCTGACGAGACCCATCAATATAATTGGTAAGAATGAGACACACAAGTTGGACATGCATATATATGAGAAACACCAATCGTTATATCGTGGACCAGGGTCCATAGTGCACTGTGGACCCTGGTCCGAAACAACATCGTTTCTATATGTTAGTGGGCGCGGACGCGAATGATTCCAGGGAATTCATTGTCTATAATACACAGAATTCTTGTTTAAAATACACAGAATGACTTGAGTGAATACACAGAATATTGACACAACTACACAAAAATCATCCTCCTAACATTCGAATACACAAAACATGTCACAACCTATGTTTAAGTACCCATAACATGAATATACAGAATTGTAGTCTACAATATATACACAGAATGCCTTCAAAGAATACACAGAATATGAAAACACCAAATACACAAACACATTACCCCTGTATTTAAGTACCGCATAATGTATATACAGAATCCTTGTCTAGAATACATAGAATGACTTGAGGGAATACACAGAATATTGATACAACTACACAGAAATCATCCTCCTAACATTCGAATACACAAAACACGTCACAACTACCGCTAACATGAATACACAAAATCGTAGTCTACAATACATAGAATGTCTTCAAAGAATACATAGAATATTAACACAAATACACAAACCAGCCGAAACGCGAAACGTGATTTAAAAAAAAAAAACAAATCATAATTAAAATGACAAAACGACGTCGTTTTGGTACGGGTGCACAATGCATTGTGCACCCTAATCCACGATATAAATTGTTGTTCTGATCCACGATATAAATTACCGAGAAACACAGCTTGTTGTATTTGTATTTTTGGTTTGTATTTCTACCAACAAGAAACGTAAGGGGTTTGTTGTATTTTAGAGAAAAAAAAAATGATTCAGGAAAATTGACAAACTCATTTTTTTTTTACCAAAAATTGAAGTCCCAAAGAAGTTTTTTCCTTCTTTTATTCAAATTTTAAAAATTACCCATTTTATCACTTATTCACGAAAGATGCCCATTTCATTAAATTTCCCTTGATTTGATTCCCTGGCCCGCAAATTATATCGTGGACCGTGGTCTACAATGCATTGTGGACCGCGCATCAAAACGACGTCGTTTTGATTAATGAAAACAGACGGATGAATTCGTGTCACTCACTTTCAGTTCATATACACTGCAGTTACATTTCAACACAACTGCAGTTACATTTCAACACAATTGCAGTTACATTTTGATATAACTACAGTTTCATTCGATAATATAAAAACACAAATGTGAAACTGTTATTCAGTATCAGTTCATATACACTGCAGTTACATTTCAACACAACTACATTTACATTTCGATATAACTACAGTTTCATTCGATAACATCAAAACAAATATAAGGCAGTATCTTTTGAGATGAACTGTAGTGTCAATTGCGGGCTCCGTCTCCCACTTACTGAAACGACGTCGTTTTGAGACCACGGTCTACGATATAAGAACTGTCCCTGGCCGGGCCACCAATAATGAACTAATTGAAAAAGCCAAAACAGTAGAAATATTGAGTTATATTATTGTCCTCTATATCCGCCAAAGTTAGCTCTCACCAAGCATTGGATTCGGATCGATATTGTTTGTAGTTTTGTACCTTAACAATGCAAGTAAATCAAAGGGAAATTAAAGGGCTACATTTTGTTCCACATTTATAACAAATTAAGATATCCAATTCGCGACGGAAGGAAAGCAAACTTATGTAGTGTGTGATGTTCAATATCTATTTGTCAAGCTTAATATCACCGGCCCTCAAGGCTTAGTAATAACACAATAGCATGAGCCTTAGTACCATGTAGTGTAAGAGACTTGAGTTATTTTGTGCAAGTCCAAGGAAGGTTTGGTTGACCGACTTGTTTTTACTCGGAAGGACGTATTGATCAACCGTTTAATCAAGTGGACGTTTGGGTTCCATTATAACTTTTCTAGATTCACGCTAATCACCATAAATGGAAGGCAAATCCTTAGGACATGTGTCTTTATCCTTTGTAATCCATTATAACAGCTAGAAGCCAGATGATGTAAATTTTTTGCCAAATGATTGTATCACTAAAATAACGTCAATAATACATTCAACATTTTAAATCTCTTTTAATTTATGCAAAGAAAGGAATTTAATTTTGTTCATTTAAAGAGTAATTAAGATTCATGTTTAGCTCACTATTCTGTCCCTCCAATGTCAGTGTTTGGATATTAGCAACATTATATTATTGTCTTCATACACATACTATTTTTTACCACTAACAGTAGCTAATAAGTAAGGAATAAAATTAAATCTTTCATATACTTTATCAAAGTTGCAGCAGGCAGGTTTCCCTCCACCATTATTGCAAAGTGACAAAGAAGATAAGATCCATTTGCAGACATGTATGATTTCCCAGCTGGCTGTGTACAATGTTCGAGCTAGGTCACTAGGATGAATACTATATAAGTAACCACTAAGTAAATGATAATCTTTTTTTTTTTTTTTAAAAAAGTCGATTCTTTTTAAGTATATATGAATTATGTGTTTAATTTGCAGCATGGATAACTGATCCATCATCTGGAGAACCTATTTTTAGTGAAGGAGAGACAATTTCTAAGGTGGCAGATGCATTTGACTATGGGGAGGGATCATAAACCCCAACAAAGCAAAATATCATGGCCTCATCTATGACATGAGCACATCAGATTATCTTCAGTGTCTTTGTGCCATGGGATATAACATCACGGCCATTAGTATAATTGCTCGAAAAACAACATCGTGCAATAAGGGGCTTTCCCTTTTGGATGTCAACTTTCCTTCCATAACCATACCAAATCTAAAAGGATCGGTTACCGTCACTAGAGGTGGAAATAGGCTAGGCCGAGCCGGGCTTTAGAAAATTAGGCCTGGGCCTGCTATAGAAATCTAAAGCCTGGGTCTGAGCCTGAGCCTGAGCCTGTATGTAGGCTTTTTTTAGGCTCAAGCCTGAGCCTACAGTTGGCCTGGCCTGGCCTGAAGCCTTTTTAAAAGCCTATTTAACATATAAGCCTTTAAAAAGGCTTCAAAATAGATCCTAAATACGCTTTGAGCCTATTTAAATAGGCCTTAAACCTATTTAAGGCCTACAATTTAAAGCCTTTTAAAGTATACCTGTAAAAAATTTACAAAAAATATCTAAGTTCATATCTAAAAACATAATAAATGTGAATGAAGGTTATACCCCTCATTTATGTCTGTTTTTTCCGTTAAGTTTTTTTGTGCATTATGCTATAAAAGTTGTACTACATAATATTTTGGACAAATATACCCCTACCGTTATAACTTCCGTTATCTTTTCCACTATTGTTACTATGCACATGCATCCACCATATATTTTCTTATCTTCTTCAATAATAATAATAATAATAATATATACACAATAAATATTAGAGTTATATGTTAGTTATTTTTTAAAATATAAATATCCAATTTATAAAAATATTTTACATTATTATTATTATTATTATTATTATTATTATTTACTATATTAAAATTTAAATAAATATAAAATTTTAATATAAAATACTAATATTGGGCACCTACTTTTTGCGCATCGCGCATAAGAAAAACTAGTTTCATAATAAATGACAAAATCATAAGTTCATATTTCATAATACAATATCCAACATCACAAGTTTAATAAGTAGGCCAGGCCGTAGGCCCCTATAAAGGGGTCTGGCCTATTCCCACCGCTAACCATCACTAGAATTGTGACAAATGTTGGATCTGTAAATTTTTAATGTCAAGAAGGCCTCTTAAATGTAACAATTTTCACAAGCTATCGCTTCAAGCCTTCAACACATGATACTATTTTGGGAGCTTAACTTGGAATGATGGAGTGCATAACGTGAGAAATCCTATCTCTGTCAAGACTATGTATTGAGAATCTACTATGTATTGAGAATCTTATGGTACAGTGATATTTGTTTCAAGAAATATATATATAATAAAGTTAAGTTATTTGTAGACCATGCATGTCATTAATGTTCTCATAATGTTGAACTGTATACATAAATTGAGGCAATCAAGAACCAGTATCACTAGTTTTCACTTATATATGAACAAAAAAGCAAAGCAATATAATTATGCTCAGCTCATTCTTCCACTTGCCATAGCTTGGTTAATTTTTATTTTAATTTCCATTATTAATCAACAACTCATCAAAACGTACGAGTGATGGTTACTTATAGTGTGCATCCTAGTTTGAACATTGTCATGTATTTGATTGGAGTAGGACACAATCATGTTTTCTGGGAAGTGGCCATCTTAGACCCAACACTAATTAAGCTAATAATGCATCCTTCTTTGTCACTTTCCAATAATGGTACGGTGGAGTTGTGGTACGATTATTCATTGAAACCAGCTGCCACTTTGCTAAAGTATAACATTTCATTTCATTATATTTCTTCTTCTCTCATTATTTCATTATATTCCAGACTTATTAGCTAGGGGTAAAAAATAGTACAGTACATTGTAGGAAGACAATAATGTTGCTAATAATATCCCAAAACACTGTCATTGAAGCCACACAATACTGAGCTAAACATGAGTCTTAATTACTCTTTAACAAAAAAGATCAGAGCAAAAATAAATTCCTAACTAAATATATAAATTAAAATATCAAGTTTCTAGGGATTTAATGCTGGATGTATATATCGCGTTACTTTTGATATTGTTTAATGTGAGACAATTTACATATCATTTTGCAATACCAATTATATATTTCTTTAACATCATGCAATGTGTCTTTACATTCATAATTGACTTAATTAACTCAAGCTATTTAGTTAATAATTATGTAAAAAATTTATTAAATGCAAAAAAATTACAATAAGAAACTTTTTTTAAAAAGTAAGTGAAAGATAGAAAAAGAGTTAACTTGATCAATAAATAATATGTAACTAATACACGTAAAAAATACAATTAAAAAGTAGGCACAGTGTGAATACAATTTTTTTTGTTATTTTATATTTATTTACTAACTCTTCAATTGATTTTAATTTATTAAACATATCTTATTTAATATGTAAACATCCAATAAGTGATAGTAGTTTAAAGGGGTGTTTGGCAATTAGATGTTAGTGGGTAGCTAACAACTAATTGTGACAACTTTTTTGATCAACTGGTAGTATATCGTTTGATAAATTAATTATTTACTGTTAACGGGTAACTTGTAACATAAATTTAAAGGAAATGAATATATTATTTTATTGATTGAATTATCCTTAAACATCATATACAAAAATACATAAAGTATATTATTCTAATTCAGAAAATACATTAACTGATCTCACCTTAAAAATTTCATTATTCTAATACATATAAAGTAAATTATTTTAACTCATAAAATATATTATCTTACTAAAAAATGTTCATTATTTTAACACACGCGCGGAACAAGACATTTTTTAAACATCAAAACGACGTTGTTTTAGATCGTGGTCGATACAATATAATCGACGTTGTTTTAGATCGTGGTCGATACAATATAATAATTTTGGTAGGCTTTACTAATAACATCAACTCGATCTTTTGTTGCTATGGAAGAAGAAACATGGGCAATGATTAAAGACGTGTCAAAGATTGAAGCTACTTCCATGTGGTAATGCCTATGTGCACCTTAAGAGCATCACCAAGTGTGAATTTTTTTAGAGTTTATGGATTATGTGGATATAATTTTGGGTGATATAGAGGGGATAGAAGATAAGAGGGAGAATGGGAACAACCATAATTGTGATTTTTGGAAGAGTTTTTTCAAAATAAAAACTTGAGTGGTATTTTTATTTATTTATTTATTTTTTATGGTGGGTACCTCAAGGAAAAAGAGAGAGAGAGAGAGAGAGAGATTTTGCTTCGTGTGCCACTTTTAATGCATGGAGTGCACCCAATTGGCGCGTGTAGTACACACGCCATCTGGACGCGTTGAGATCTTTTATTTTTATTTTTAAATTTTCACATTTTTATTTATTGTCGTTCTCCTCTTCTTCTTCTTCTTTTTTTCATCTCCATTACCTCTGCTTTCTCTGTCATATTTGGTTGCACAAAAACCACATTTATGGGTTTGAATTGCCCTAAGAACATCTTCAATAGCAATTTTTTTTTGAGGTGCCAACAAGGAGAGAGAGAGGAGGGAAAGAGAAGTAGGAAAAAGAGGAAAAAACATAAAAAGCAGGTTTAACACAAAAAAAAAAAAAAAAAAAAAAAAAAAAAAAGATGGCGCGCACCAGTCAGTGCGTGCACTGCACGCGCCTGGCTGGGTGTTGTAAGTGTTCGAAATGCGCGTCCCTGCGCTTTTCTTCTCCACTTTCTCTCTCCTGCGGGACCTACAAAAACCAACCTTTGCAGGAAGACCCCAACTTTTCTCTCTCCTCCACATAAGTCATGTTCTCCTCAAAAACTAAACAAAAATCACTATTATTGTTGCTCTAAGAAGTGAGAGACAAGCATTGATGAATAGTATTGAGTTATCGAATTTGGGTCATGGGTCAACTAGTTCAAATCGTGAATAGTGAGTCGAGATGATATATCAATGACATTATTAGAGGGTGTGTAATCTAGACCAAGGTAGGGTTATGCAGCGAGGAGGGAAGACAAAGAAGAAAAGCTTTAACAAATAAGAGAAGTAAAAATACATTTTTACTCTTAAATTTAATAGCTTAGGAATCTTAATTGCTATGGAGGATTAAATTGAGTAGGGTTTTTATATAGTTGAAGATTTATTTTTTATTTTTTGAAAAAAGTTAAAGATTTAATTAGACAAAAATAATAGTTGATGGCATTTTCAACAAAAAAAAAAAAAAGTTGATGATTAAATTGGTAATTTCGCTATAACCATTTTAGTTATTAACTCATTTGTTATTAACCATTTACTAGTTAATATAACACCTTTTGATCCAATTCTCTAAATGATATTCACTCCCATAATATAATATCTCAATAGATTTACAAACTTATAGCCCTAGATGCTTCCATAGGACATTTGATTTATGTTATCCCACATAATCATGTAATATCAATATATCATATTTCTTTGCTTGTTTCAAGAGAGTGTGGAGTCGACATTATAATGAATGCATGATTTTTAATCTTTGATTTTAAAGTTTATTTTTGGTAACACCTAAGAAATCATGTCGAGTCCCCTCACAATTATAGATTATGTGAGATTTTATAAAATATTACTCTTTTAAAACAAAAATCAAACACCCACTTAGCTTCTTTTTCAAATGGTGTTATTTGATTTACGAAAAAGTTCAATTCACATTTATTATTTGAAGGTGTGATTTGAGTGAAGTTGGCTTTGTGATCTTATTCGAAAAAAGGATTATAAAGAGGTAAATCAACTTAAATGGCTGGTTAATCTGTTTAAACGAGAATGTTAATAGATAAACTCTCTCAATTAGTCGAATTTTGAACCTTTATAGTTATAGTTAGTTACTAAGCAAACTTATGAGATAAACTTGGCAAAATTACCTTGTATGGTGTTCTAATTTGGTTGTTTTGGGCTAAGACTAATATTACTTGGGCGTGTCTCCTGATATGTCCAGTTCCAAGCTGCGTCAAGTTCCATCAACTTCGATTTTGTTCCAACTTCGATCAAACTGAGCTCGAATGGCTTGGGAGCCTGCAACGCTCATCCACACTCCCAGCCTCCAACCCTAAACGTAACCAACTGTTTCTCTCTGTCTTTTTTCAATGTTCTAAAACGGGATTCAGTTAGAGGTAGAAACCAGTTTGTTTATAATTGCATGTTTGATTACTATTGATTATCTATTTGTCGCCTTCAGTGATTAAGTATTCTCTGTTAGTCCAAATTTCAAACACTGGGCATGCATTCTACATCGATGTTAGTGGTGAGAGGAGCATCGAGGATAACGCTTCCTTCCGGCGATTATCCAACAAATCTGTTCCAATGGGGAGCAGAGAAACTGCAACCGCCGTACCAGCGGACAACCCACCTTTCCAACTGCAAGAGGATGATTGGGTGTATTCTTGAACAATAGGGCATGCGCAGGTAATCCCTCGTGTGTTTGCTTTCACCTTTTTAGCGCACAAATAATACGGAGTAAAACTTTAAAAAGTGGAAAATTCGCTGGATACATAGGGCCATAATACACCTCCTTCTTTTGTCATCTTTTGTTTATTAGGTTTTTGTTTTTCTTAATCGTTAATTCTTTAATTGATGGCCTAGGGAGTTAAATCAGTGAAAATGATATATGACATCACTCTGCCACCATAACAAGACGTCAATAATTCACTTATCTTTTTTCTTTTTCTTTTTGAAATAAACAATTCACTATCTTCAATTCTGCATCTTGCATTCTCCAACAGGAACAAAAAATCTTTTGACTAGTAGCACTAGTATTTTGTAAACCAATAATTTTTATGCTATGCAGAGGCAATCATGAATCTTTGAAGAGAGGGAATATGCCTTTCACTCCTTCCTTTGAAATATCTCACACATATATGCTATAAATACTAGTGTCTTGGAAGGAGAAGAGATCAAGCATAAACACTTTCTTGAATTTCTTGTGTTATCCAAAATATGGATAAGAATCAAAATGAATTGATTCTGTTCAGTTTCTTCTTCGTCTGTCTACTTGTCTTCCAAAATGCTCTTGTTTATACCTCGGCACTGTCTGAACCCAAAGTCTGTAATTTACACTCAGTTTTGAATTGCTCAATTTTGAACAACGCTTCGGTTTCACTCATGTTTCTTTCTCATTTTTCACTAAAAACAGGTTTACATTGTGTATATGGGAGCGAGGCAGCATGATGATGTCGACCTCATCACTTCTACTCACCATGATATGCTAGCAACAGTCCTCGGAAGGTGCTTCAGCAGTTTTGTTGCATTGTATTCTACAAAGTTATAAATATCCTCTGTTCAGTTCGTTCTTGCTAATTTTAGAAACTTATTTGGCAATGCTTAATTTTATACAGCCGAGAAGCAGCAGCAAATTCAATGATTTACAGCTACAGGCATGGATTTTCTGGTTTTGCAGCCATGATGACCAAGTCCCATGCTCAAACCTTTGAAGGTAATATATATATATACACACTTTTCAAGATCTGAGAAATGGGATTGAAGAGCTTGTGGATCGGCTCAAGTAATTGACTTTTTGTTTCTTCTCCTAAAATTACAATTTCTGTAGACTTAACTGGCGTTGTTAAAGTCATTCCTAATTCCTTCTACAAGTTGCGAACAACCAGGAGTTGGGATTACCTTGGCCTATCCTTGAACTCTGCCACCAATCTCCTGCACGATACTAAGATGGGTGACGGTACCATTGTTGCTGTTTTAGATACAGGTGCACTCCTTGTATTCAATTTTTCTTTTTACAGTCTTAAGTCAAACTAGTCTAGTTAATCTTAGAATGTTAGCTCCACTGCATATATACCAGGAGTGACACCAGAGAATGAAGCCTACAATGATAGAGGACTAGGGCCAATTCCTTCAAAGTGGAAGGGCTACTGTCAGTCTGGAGTGCAGTTCGATCCCAAGATGCATTGCAATAGAAAACTAATTGGTGCTCGCTACTTCATTGATGGCTTCCTGGCTGAGAAAGGACAGCCTGGAAATGTTACAGGAATCAATGACTACATCTCTCCAAGGGACGCTTATGGGCATGGCACTCACACTTCTAGTACTGCAGTTGGTTCAGTTGTGTCAAATGTGAGCTACAAAGGACTGGCATTAGGAACATTTAGGGGTGGTGCACCTCGTGCAAGGCTTGCTTTTTACAAGATCGGGTGGGAAGGTGGCAGCATCAGTGCTGCCGATACTCTCAAGGCCTTTGATGAAGCCATTCATGATGGAGTTGATGTTATATCGGCTTCTTTTGGGGCTGATGTTCCTTTAAGTGCTGAAGTAGACCCTAATGATCTTCTCCACTTTGGTTCTTTTCATGCTGTTGCACATGGGATCACTGTTGTTGCTGCAGGAGGGAACGAAGGGCCTGCTGCTCAAACTGTGTCTGGTGCGGATCCATGGATTTTAACAGTTGCTGCTACTACACCTGACAGAGACTTCCCTACCCCAATCACACTAGGAAATGGTCAAACCTTGATGGTAAATTATCTTAGCATTATCAATTACAAAAACTCTACTATTTTAAATCATATATTAACAAATAATAATACAAGATTGCTTTGCTCTATGTAGGGTCAATCGTTGTTCACAGGGAAAGACACAGGCGTTGTCAACTTATTTTACCCTCCTGACCCAAATTCAGTACTGTATGATAATTCCTAATACTGCACTGTATTGCAAATAACTTGTAGTGTTACGTTATAATGTTATATGTCAATTCTCTTTTTTGTGTTCTGTAGGTTTTGTGACGAAATAACTCCAGAAAATATGTCTCCAAATGATACTCAATTGTTTGCTGGAAAAGTGGTGTTGTGTTTTACTGGAAAGCATGGCTTAGAACTTGATGTAGCTGGTATTGTAGCGCAAGCTCGAGCTGTTATGAGAAAAGTTGGTGCTTTGGGAATTATTGTGTCACAGAAGCCATTTACGCTACTGGATGCATACGATGATGATTTTCCTAGTGTACAAGTTGATTACGAGGTTGGAACTAAGATACTTCTTTACATCCGCTCCACAAGGTATATGCATATTATGTAGTCAAAATAATTTATTAATTACCATAAATTTTTCCCTTGAATATTTAATGTGATTAATGAAACTATAAGTTCAGAAATCCAAAAGTGCGGTTAAGTCCATCCAAAACTCGGATCGGTAAGCCACTCTCCAGTGTTGTAGCAAAGTATTCATCACGTGGCCCTTATACTATAGCCCCAGCAATACTAAAGGTATCATTTTGATATGTACTATATATTTTGCTCCGTTGAAGAAGTTCAAGTTTCCCAAACTCAACATCGGCATAACCTTTTGATATTGCAACAATTTGTAGCCAGATATAGCAGCACCAGGAACAAATATATTAGCAGCATATGTTCCTAAAAATCCTGCTATCAAAATAAGTACATATAAGATGGAAAGTGGAACATCTATGGCAACACCACATGTGGCAGGAATAGTTGCACTACTCAAAGCTGCCCACCCAGATTGGTCTCCAGCTGTTATAAAATCTGCAATTGTCACAACAGGTTTGTTACAAGTCCTTCATTTTCATAAGTACCTAAATGGCCTGGTTATCTTATTCCTTTTATTTTCCTTTAAATCCTTCGAACTATATATGAATTATGCGTTTAATTTGTAGCATGGACAACTGACCGATCCTCTGGGGAACCTATATTTAGTGAAGGAGAGACAATTAGTAAGTTGGCAGATGCATTTGACTATGGGGGAGGGATCATAAATCCTAATAGAGCAAAAAAACCCGGCCTCGTTTATGACATGAGCACAACAGATTATGTTCAGTGTCTTTGTGCCATGGGATATAGCAGCAAAGCAATTAGTATAATTGCCGGACAAACCATATCTTGCCATAAGGGCTTTTCCATTTTGGATGTGAACTTTCCTTCGATAACCATACCAGATTTAAAACGCCCAATCACTCTCACAAGAACTGTGACAAATGTTGGATCTGAAAATTCTACATACCAAGTTATGGTTGAACCTCCAAATGGAATAACTGTTGTTGTAAAGCCAAGTACACTAAACTTCAGTCCTAATGTCAAGAAGATCTCCTTCAACGTAACAATTTCAACGCGCCATCGTTTAAACACGGGATACTATTTTGGAAGCTTAATTTGGAATGATGGGGTGCATAATGTGAGAATTCCTATATCTGTCAAGACTGAGTATTAAGAATCTTAAATTGGTGCTTGTTAGGATTGTTTTAAGAATAAATAAGCATTAAATTATTTGTATGAAGAGAATGTTGCTAATAATATTGAATTACATGAGTTGAGTGTATGAAGAACTTGTATTCATAGTTTTGTCTTTGTGAGTGAAAAAGAAAAGCAATTTTGCAAATTCTTCCATTTGCCATAGCTTGGCTTTCAATTTCCAGTTTTCATATAATAACTCATCATAAGGTATGAGCAATTGGTTAATGGTTATTCATGGTGTTCAATCTCGTATATACAACAGTCAACAATTTGATTGCCGTCTTGTTCATGATCAAATAATGTGGAACAGCAATAATGGAGGAGTTGTGGTTATCCATTGAAATCAGCCACTTTAATAAACTAAACAATTTAATGTGAGTTGTATCATTGACTTGCTTACCTATCGAATCAAAATAATACATGTATCGAACGGTTCGGTTAAAAACCGAACCGAACCGAACCGAAAACACCGAAATATTTTATAATTAAATATAAATATATATTATATATAATTATAAATATATATATATATATATATATATATATATATATATATATATATATATATATTAATTAATAAATATATTTATATATTATTTATAAATACGTAATATATATATTTCAAAACTAAGAATGAATTTGGAAATTCATTCCAGTTACTGGAATGAATTTCCAAATTCATTTCAGTTTTGGAATTTAATTTCTAGTTTTATTTTTTTATTTTAATTTGTTTGAATTGTTAATTTGTTATGGTGGTATTTATTATTTAAATATTAAACTTTGGATTTGGGTTATGTGATGTTTCATGTATAGTAAATACGGTGCCCCGCTAACTCGCGGCACCTCCGATCGCCTTGTCTCCTAGGAAATGTTAAAATTCGGGAGCCGTAAACCGAACCGAACACTGAACCGAAGTAAATCCGAACCGAAACCGAACCGTTTCAAACCGAACCGAAACCGAACCGAACTCTAATGTTAAACCGAATGGTTCAATTTTTTTTAAAACCGAAAAACCGAAACCGAAACCGAAACCGAAAAAACCGAACCGAAGACCGAAATGCCCACCCCTATCCTCAATCATATTCCCTATCACTCACCTTCCACCACCATCGCCACTGCACCATGAGAAGGGTATCTATTATGGTGCGCCAATCGCCTACGGGAGCCACCAGATTATTACTCGTTCAATAGAGAAGAAAGAGAAAGAGAAGAAGTAAATGACTAAATTGCCTCATCATTTTACTCTTTAAAATTCTTCGGCTACTTTTTCACGATAATTTGACTGGAAGGATTGAAATTGAGAAAAATTAAATAATTGTGGACTTAAATTGACTGTTTTTAAACTCGTGAAACTCACTTCAATAGTCATGGGACAAAAGTAAAATTTACTCGTGTATTAAAATTAAATATTTAGTATATTAAAAATGGGTCACACTTGTGTGAGACCGTCTCACGGATCCTTGTTCGTGAAACGCGTAGGGTCGGGTCAAAGCACCATGCAAATGTCATACTTATATACTTAAATATAACACTAATCAAGAATACAATTTTTGTTACTTATAAGAGAAAAAGTAATACATTTTTCATAATAAGTAATGTTGACAAGTGCCCCTTACATATAAGAGCAAATATAATACTTTTGAGGAAAAATGTAATACGTTTAAATCGAAATGCAAAAGTATTGTATTTTCCCTTAAAAGTATTACATTTACCCTTATAAGACTGACCACATCCCTGCCAATATGGTATTGGCAAGGTGATGTGGATATATTTAACACAATTTTTTTTTTAATTGTGACTGGGATTGCAAATTTGCATTCCTGACAAAAGCTGCCGCTGCAGCAGATATGGCGGCAGCTTTAATTTTGTACTTTCTTTTTTTTTAATTGTTTATTTGGTTTATTTTTTTTGTTTTCTTCACTTTTTTATTTATTTATTTATTAATATTTTAATGTGATGTGATATTGTAGGGATGTAGTGTGAATAGTAAATGAATTGCAAATAAGATGATGTGGAAGCTTTGCAAATTGAGACACTTGCAGGGATAAGGTCAGTCTAAGTAACAAAAATTTTAATCTTGATCGGTATTACATTTGAGCATATAAGTATGACATTTGTGCATATAAGTGTTACATCCGCATCTTGACCCGACCCGTCTCATGGTGAGACGGTCTCACACAAGTTTTTGCCATTAAAAATATATTTTATATCAATGGTTCAGCTTACAAGATTTATCATATTTCATGTTGGCCAAGGACCTTGTGGTCCAGTGGCATCAAACCCTTCCCTTTATATGGGAGGTGGTGGGTTCGAGTTTCAGTGGCAGCAATGCTGACTCTTGTGCTTCAATACATTGAGAAAGTAGTTATGAACAGATATAGTTAATAGTATTCAACAAAAAAAAAAGAACATGAACTTCCTTCATGTAATCATGTTGTAAGGATCCTCCTTAGTCTCACTCCCTTTGTGTTGAAACATTTTGTGAACTCAACCATTTGATTTTATTTTATTTCAGAGAAAAAATGATTCAAGAAAAATTGACAAATTCAAACAGGACTTGTGTTTTCTACAAAAAAATTCAAGTCCCAAACAAGTTTTTACCTTCTTTTATTCAAATTTTAAAAATTACCCCTTTTTATCACATTAATCTTCAAGAAAGATGCCCACTTCTTCAATTTCCCTTGATTTGATTCCCTGGCCGGGCCACCAATAATGAACTAATTGAAAAAGCCAAAACAGTAGAAATATTGAGTTATAGTATTGTCCTCTATATCCGCCAAAGTTAGCTCTCACCAAGCATTGGATTCGGATATTGTTTGTAGTTTTGTACCTTTAGTAATGCAAGTAAATCAAAGGGAAATTAAAGGGCTACATTTTGTTCCACATCTATAACAAATTGAGATATCCAATTCGCGACAGAAGGAAAGCAAAGTTGTGTAGTGTGTGATGTTTAATATCTATTTGTCAAGCATAATATCACCGACCCTCAAGGCTTAGTAATAACACAATAGTATGAGTCCAAGTAACATGTAATGTAAGAGACTTGAGTTATTTTGTGCAAGTCCAATGATGGTCGGGTTGATTGACTTGTTTTTACTCGGAAGGACCGATTGATCAACTGTTTAGTCCACTAATCAAGTGGACGAGTGAGTTCCATTATAACTTTTCTAGATTCGCATTAATCATCAATTCGTCATATATAAATGCAAGGTAAATCCTTACACGTGTTTGATGAGTTGTTGATTAAGACTGGAAATTAAATTAAAAATCAAGCTCTGGCAACTGGAAGAATGAACATAATTGCTTTGCTTTTTTATTCATAAGGGAAAACTAGTGATACTAGTTCTTGAACTGATTGTCTCAATTTGAGTGGTTCAACATTCTGATAACATTAATTAATGACATGGATGGTATACAAATAACTTTATATATATATATATATATATATATATATATATATATATATATATATATATATATATATATTGATCAAGCTCCCATAATAGTATCTTGATCTTACTTAATACATTGTCTTGACAGATATAGGAATTCTGACATTATTCACCCCATCATTCCAAGTTAAGCTTCCAAAATAGTATCCCGTGTCGGAGCCATAACTCGTGGAAATTTGTACACTGAAGGAGATCTTCTTGACATTGGGACTAAAGTTTAGTGTACTTGGTGTTACAACTACTGTTATTCCCTTTGGAGGTTCAACCATAACTTTGTATACAGAATTTACAGGTCCAACATTTGTCACGGTTCTAGTGAGAGTGACTGGTCCGTTCAGATTTGGAATGGTTATCGAAGGAAAATTCACATTAAAAATGGAAAGCCCATTATTGCAAGATGTGGTTTGTCCTGCAAGTCCACTAATGACCCTGCTGTCATATCCCATGGCACATAGAGTCTCAAGATAATCTGCTGTGCTCATGTCGTAGATAAGGCCAGGATATCTTGCTTTGTTGGGGTTTATGATCCCTCCCCCATAGTCAAATGCATCTGCCAACTTACTCATTGTCTCTCCTTCATTGAATATAGGTTGTCCAGATGATGGGTCAATTGTCCATGCTGCAAATTAAACGCATAATAATACATATATATATTTCAAAGAATTCTTAAAAATGGGAATAAGATTACCATTTACTTATGAAAATGTAAGAATTGTACAAAACAAATTAAACCTGTTGTGACAATTGCGGATTTTATAGCTGCTGGAGACCAATTTGGGTTAGTAGCTTTGAGTAGTGCAACTATTCCTGCCACATGTGGTGTTGCCATAGATGTTCCACTGATAATCTGAAATGTACTTATTGGGATAGCAGGATTTTCAGGAACATATGCTGCTAATATATTTGTTCCTGGTGCTGCTATATCTGGCTACAAATTATTGCAATATCAAAAGGTTATGGCAATGTTGAGTTTGGGAAACTTGACTTTTGGGAAACATATAAAAATGATACCTTTAGTATTGCTGGGGCTATAGTATAAGGGCCACGTGATGAATACTTTGCTACAACACTGGAGAGTGGCTTACCGATCCGAGTTTTGGATGGACTTAACCGCACTTTTGGATTTCTGAACTTATAGTTTCATTAATCACATTAAATATTCAAGGGAAAATTTTATGGTAATTATATATAAAATTATTTTGACTACCTAATATGCATATATATACCTTGTGGAGCGGACGTAAAGAAGTATCTTAGTTCCAACCTCATAATCAACTTGTACACTAGGGAAATCATCATCGTATGCATCCAATAGTGTAAATGGCTTCTGTGACACAATAATTCCCGAAGCACCAATTTCTCTCACAACAGCTCGAGCTTCCGCTACAATGCCAGCAACATCAAGATCTAAGCCATGCTTTCCTGCAAAACACAACACCACTTTTCCAGCTACCAACTGAGTATCATTCGGAGATATATTTTCTGGAGTTAAATCGTCACAAAGCCTACAGAACACAAAAAGAGAATTAACATATAACGTAACACTAGAGGTGATTTGCAATACAGTGCAGTATTAGGAATTATATATGTCATACAGTCCTGAATTTGGGTCAGTAGGGTAAAATAAGTCGACAACGCCTGTGTCTTTCCCTGTGAACAACGATTGGCCCTACATAAAGCAAAGCAATCTTGTATTATTATTTATTAATAGTAGAGTTTTTGTAATTGATAATGCTAGCTAAGATAATTTACCGTGAAGGTTTGAGCATTTCCAAGTGTGATTAGGGTAGGGAATGCTCTATCAGGTGTATTAGCAGCAACGGTTAAGATCCAGGGCTCCCCATTAGACACAGTTTGAGCAGCAGGCCCTGAGTTCCCTCCTGCAGCAACCACAGTGATCCCTTGTGCAACAGCGTGAAAAGAACCGAAGCTGGTTGCATCAGCTTGAGGGAATAGTTCAGCACTTAAAGGCACATCACCCCCAAATGATGCAGATATCACATCAACTCCGTCATGAATGGCTTCATCAAAGGCCTTGAGAGAATCAGCATCTGTGATCTTGCCATCTTCCCAACCTATCTTGTAAATAGCAAGCCTAGCCCGAGGTGCACCGCCCCTAAATGTTCCTAATGCCAGTCCTTTGTAGCTCACATTTGACACAACTGAACCAACTGCAGTACTAGAAGTGTGAGTGCCATGCCCATTTCCGTCCCTTGGAGAGATGTAGTCATTGATTCCTGTAACATTTCCAGGCTGTCCTATCTCAGCCAAGTAGCCAGCAATGAAGTAGCGAGCTCCAATTAGTTTTCTATTGCAATGCTTCTTGGGATCGAACTTCTCTCCAGACTCACAGTAGCCCTTCCACTTTGAAGGAATTGGCCCTAGTCCTCTATCATTGTAGGCTTCATTCTCTGGTGTCACTCCTGCGGGCGGGCACGTATTTATGTACTAAGGCTAACAAGACTTGTTTTCAGTAATTAAGGCTTAAGACGTACTAGGGATAGGAGTGCAAATTAGATATGCCTAGGAGTGCACCTACCTGTATCTAAAACAGCAACGATGATACCATCACCCATCCTACTATCGTGCAGGAGATTAGTGGCAGAGTTTAAGGATAGGCCTAGGTAATCCCAAGTCCTGGTTGTTCGCAACTTGTACAAGGAATTAGGAATGACCTTAACAACACCAGGGAAATCTACAAAAGTCGTAGGTTTTGTGCGGGATTTAAAAAAAAAAAAAAAAAAAAAGTTAAAAAGTACTAGAACATAATGGATTCAACATCTATTGACTTTTCAAATATGGATAAAAGTTTATGTATGTATAACCTGCAACAGTTTGAGCTTGAGACTTGGTCATGATGGCTGCAAAACCAGAGAAGCCATGCCTGTAACTGTAAATCATTAAACCCACAGCTGCTTCTCGGCTGCATTAATTAATTAGGTAGTGATAAACACATATTGGTAAATGACTGTCTAGGAATTTAACTGTACTATGTAGAAAGCAACTAACAAACTAATTAACAGAAGAACCTTCCGAGGACAGTAGCAAGCATATCATGGTGACTAGAAGTGATGAGCTCCACATCATCGTGCTGCCTTGCTCCCATGTACACAATGTAAACCTGTTACGTTACGTTGTTAGGGAATGAAAATGAGAATGAAACATCATATATATATATATATCAGTGAAGATTTTATCAAAATTGACTAATTTTAAATAGATCCTATATATCGAGTTTAAATTAGAATCACAGACTTTGGTTTCAAGCAGTGCCGCGGCACACACTAGCACATTTAGGAAGAGAAGCACAGCGACGACGAAGAAAAGTTTGAATGGAACCAATATTCTTTGATTTGTATACATATTTTAGTAAAAAAAAAAAAAAAAGAAATAATTCAAGAAAGTGTTTAAGCTTGATTTCTTCTCCTTCCAGGCACCAGTATTTATAGGAGAAATGGATACAAATGGTCAGATTTCAATAGGCATAAAAATAAAAGGATTTAAAAAAAAATGGCCATTTTGGAATAATCATAAAAAAATAATCAATTCAATCCTCAATAATTAAGTGTTATCAGATTGTGGTCCCAGACTCCCAGTTGTCATGACAATTGACAGAATCAATCCCTAAAGTGATGGAAAAGTAAATTTTAACTATTAAATGTTTAAAGCTCTAATTTTACATTATTATTACTATTATTATTATTTGTAAATTTGAAGTGTTTTTCTCCATAATAACACCAATTTTGCAATTTAGAAAACATAGATTATTGAATATTTAGAAAAAGAATGCTGTAAATTTTTTTCAATATTTAAGAGTCAAAACTATCATTTTCATCACCTTAAAGGCCAAGGCAAAGTGAAGATGAAGAGTGTGAGGATGCAGAGGTTGATTTGGGTTGACGATGATATGGTTGAAATGCATGGGGACTGATTTTAATTTTTAAGGTTTTCTTGAAGTAATTAAGGAGTGTTGGCATATCCTTTAATTTTATTATACCCGGAGATAAACTTAAACCACAAATATTCGCAAAAAAAAAAAAAAAAAAAAAAAAANAAAAAAAAAAAAAAAAAAAAAAAAACTTCAACCGCAAATTGAAAGATTTGAGAGTACTCTGCAAAAAAAAAAAAAAAAAAAGAAGAAAGATTTGAGAGTAAAAGCGAAACCTTTTAAATGCTTTTTAGGTGCTTTAGTGTACAAATTTGTCGGCCACTATTAATTCTGATCTGATGAAGGAATTTCGTTTATTTAAGTTTTGTTCAATGCCCCTTCAAAAGTAAAAATTATTAACTATTTTACCATATTTGAGGGGCCAAATATATACATACACACGCACATATATATATATATATATATAGGGTTCCTATGAGATCAAATCTTGTGCATTCATCTAATAAATTTTAATGGTCTAGATTGATTGACACACCACTCTGTTTGCACACATTTAATCACTGTTCTTACCCACTTCAACTTGGAATCTTAATCTAGACCATTAAAATATTGCGATATCAAATATTGTACATTAATCTAAAAAATTTTAATGGTCTAGATTGATTGACACACCCACTCCATGCACACTTAATTACCGTTCGCACACACTTTCACTTAGAATCTTAATCAATCTAGACTATTAAATTATTGCATAGATGCACAAGATTTGATCTCACAATCTCACCTAAACGAGCTATCTCACTATTAACTCAACAATAGTCCAAAAGTCCCCCTCTCTCCTCATAAATGCAGTATTTATAGGAGAGGAAAAAGCCAAGCTCCGCCCGTCCGGCATGGAGGGCACGTGGCTGCCATGCAAAGGCCCGACTCCAAGCTAAAACGAAAGCTAACACGTGGTGACTCTGATAGGACTCCATCTATCAGTCAGGAATCACATTAGGTAGGTCGAAAGGTCGTGAACGCCGCCTAGCCGGTCTCTCAACTCAACCAGCTCGGATGAAATACGCCGACCTTTCAACCAGATACGCGGGGATAATTCCTTATCAAGAAATCATTAGTCGTTGGTTATATAATTGAATGAAAATGAGCCCCTACTTAGTGATCATCGCTCTTCGGGGAAGATAAGAAAAGAAAGCAAATTAATGTAGTGTGTGGCTATGAATATACAGAAATAACTGACTTAATAATATAATATCTTGGCTCCTTGGATTTAGCGTAATGGATTAGTGGGTTGTCGTGTGACTTGCGTCGCGACTAAAGACTGCATTGTGAGGTCTGAAACTCACTAGAAGCATGAATAGAAAAAAGACTCATAGTGATAAAAGATATGAATTGAATCTTTTATGTGTGCATAAAAATTAAGACTCAATCAATATGCTGATGGTTCGACTCACGATTTACCTCTGTAATTAATTGAAACATTTCTGCCTCGAAACTGATGGTTGCGGGCAGCATATACAATGAAATCATTAGTCGTTGGTTATATAATTGAATGAAAATGTTGAATTGCATGCAAGGAAGAAAAGGAAAAGTAATTGATGATTTGAAAAATTATATTTTTAATCGTTGAGTTATAAAGTAAGTGTAATTTTATTCCTTAATTAATTAATATGGTGTTATAATAATTCTTCTTAATTAGTCATTAAATTGAAGTGACATTATATTATGAGTCCTACATCTAACAGCTTCCATTACGTACTTTTTACGAAAAACTCACTAACACAATTGTAGAAATCGTAAAATTGTATTTTCACTGGTGTTCTTCTTTTTTCTTTTTTTTTTTTGATAATAATCTCTCGAGACTAATTCACTGAATCATAAGCGGAAACGTTTACAAGAAAGATTAATGGAATGGACAAACATTCCTTACAGTCAGACATAGAAACAAATTTCCTAACAATGTTATCGAAAACTTGAATCGCAGAATGTTTCACAAATTTGAAGCTGAAGTCGACAGGAGCACTCCAAGCTTCTTTACTGTCAATAGTAATTTGGTCAAACATAACGAAGGCATACTCTAGTTCAAAAGTCGTTGACACCACCCGAGTATCAATGTTCATTCTTTTGTGGTTCACATACGTCATGACCAATTATATCGTTCTACGTACTCTTATAACAAGAACTCGCCAAAAAAACGAGAGGGAATAAACTCGCAAAAGAAGCGAGAGGGAATAAACTTGCTAAAGATGCGAGAAGGAACAAATTCGATAAAAAAACGAAAGGTATAATAGCAACAAAACTTACTAATAAAAAAACAACACTGCTTTGAATCAAGAAAAAACCACTCCTTCCTACTTCACCTTTTGCAAAACCCAAAACCTTCTTTTCCTTATTCAATGGTGATGTACTTCTTGACAGATCCGAAGCTGGGGAAGAGGAATAACGTCGGAAGGGAAGGAAAAGGGGCGGCGATAGCCGAAGAACACGGCGATAGTGCGAGATCATAGGTGTGGTGGACGGCGATGGGGGAGGCGAACATGGAGAGGAGAGGCAGAGAGAAAAGAGCAAAAGAAGATGACAATCGTGAAGAGGAGAAGACGCCGCCTCCGCTAAGCATGCGGAGGCGGCGGCTGCCGAACCAAGGAAAAGAAGAAGCAAAGAGTTTAGAGAGAAGGAGGAGCCTTCTAGGGTTTTTTGAGTGGATCTACTCGTGTTCTTCTTTATTGCTTACTATTTTCTTTTTTCCTTTTTTTTTAATACTGTTGACTCTGTTATAATGTAATATTTGTTCATACATATTTTCTCAAGAATACAACGAGTCAATGTCTCTATTGGAGTTTAAACTTGTGACCTCTCACTTGGGAGAGTCACAGCTATAAGGAAAATGATGATCAAATTAAAATTCACTTATGAATTCATAGGATTTCATGATGCAGTAATATCACAAGTTCATCAGATTGTGGTCCTGAGTTGTTATGAAATAATTAATCCCTGAAGTGATGGAAATGTAAGGGGGTGCTTGGTTTGCATAAGGAATCGAAATCAAAATGAGATTTAATTAAATACTTGGTAATAATATATAATGGATTTTGGTGAAAGTATTTTGCATGTTTGGTAGTAGGGTGGAATTGAAATAATTATCAATATTGATGTTTGGTTATGTATGAATGGGAATAAATATTTTAAAAATATAAAAATAAAAAAATTAAAGCAATTGATCCTAATATAATGACATCCAAAACGAAACGGTATAAAGGTAATTTTGTAAATGCATGTAATGTTGGGGTGGTTTATTTATAAAATGATGTTTGTAACCTTTTTGAGTACTTTATTATCACAATTAATAAAAGATCTCTTTCGCTTCCATGCATGAGCGTAGGCTCTCAATTCAACCACGTAAACTCTTCTTCTTCGTTTGTGTTTTATGTTCTTGGTCTCTTAATTTTGTTTTTTCGCAACATCATCATATTTATTTATTACTTTATATATCTATCCTATTTTTTCTTATTAAGACATGCAATCCGTGAACCACAAAATTTTGAAAAGATAGTTTTCTTCATGGTTATTTAGACTTCGTTTGGTAAAACATGGTGAGCTTAAAATAATAGATTATTTTGAATTTCAAAATAAGCTTTTGGCTTTTTAAATTTTTTCCTTTTTTATCTTTATTAATTTACAAAAAAATGACATCATCTACCTTTCTTCATTAATCAAAATCTTAATACCTTAGTTTATCCTTTTTATTTCTTTCTACACTTATCACTAATTCAATAATTAATTTACCAAACACTTTAATTTTAATTAGTTAGCTTATTAACAACTAGCTAGTTGGGGTGTGCCAAAAGTAAGTGCTAAAAAAATGTAGAGTTACCCATATATATGTTTGGTACATTAGTAAATGAAGCTTTGATTGATTTTGTAGTAATTTTCATTTTATTTTAAAATTAATTATTCATTATCTATTCAAATATAAATATTTTAGTTAGTTTTTTAAAAAATATATATATACTCTAATATACTAGTAATATCTGTTAAATGTGAAGTCAACCTTAATTGGGATGAGACTTAAACGATAACAGTGATGTCATCATACCATAATATACTGGCAATTTTAATTTTCTAAAGCTTGCTATCTAAAACGTAAATATACAAATTTTAATTTTCTTTTAAAACTCAATTTAATTTGCTCATTTTTTTGTGACTATAATCTTACTTATCTATAGTATCTACTCAACATGATTATGTTGAAACTTGTGATCTTCCATTTAATTGGAATGATAACAGTGATGTTATTAAACCACAAGGTATTTGACCAATTTAATTTTCTCCTAGATAGTAAAATTAAGGGATATTTGGAAATGATACTACTTGAATGAACTTATACTATATTATAAATGGACATTCATTATATTAACGTTAAATATTTATTTGTAGCTCACCTTCCAATATGGATCTGGTTCACAATATGGTTTGCCAACAAGTTAGATATATGAACTTGAATGTCCTGAAAGATTAATTAAGGCAATAACATTAAGCAAAATAATATTTTTAATTTTAAAAATAATATGAAAAATAGAGGTTGATAATCACGTTTTTCGTTTTTCTATTATCTTTCTAATGAATAAGGAAAATAAGAAAAGTATTAACGATGAAACAAAAAAATTGAGAAACTGAAAGGTTCATTATAAGTTTGAACTTCAAATCTAAGGGCCCTTCACGTCCCGGTCGTCCCCTACCTCGAAGACTTGTGAAAAGAGGTAAATTCTAGAATGTGTCTTGATGACCGGTGCAGTGATATGAGATTTTGCACTATTCTATTGTCCCACCTCTTGTGAAATTCATCCCTAAATACTCGATAGATATTTACTCTAAACTCAGTCTTTCATCCACCAAGCTATTTTCCTAGGCACTAACCCATCATTATATTACTACAGGTCTTTTGTCATAACACAAGAGTTTTAGGTATTACTACAGTGGAGTTGTAGTTGTTCATTGAAATCAGCCATTTTAATAAAGTAAAAGACTTAATTTTGAGAGTATTATTGACATTCCTTATTCATTAAAGATCGAAACTGGTAGTACAGTGTATGGAGAGAATGTTGCAAATATCCCCAAACACTATCATTGTAAGGGTACAATAACGAGCTAAACACTATTTGTTGCCTTATGGGTTTAAATCGATTAAGATATTTAATGTAGAATGTATTATTAATGTTGCTTTTACTGTTGATATATTATTAGTGGAGGTAAATTTTTTGGATTGCGATATTTTTCAGGGGCCTTCCTCAATAGTTGGTATTTTGACGTGGTTTTTGAGGAGTTTTTGTAAGTATGATTAAGAAAGAGAAAATACGAGGGAAAAAAAAAAGAAAAGGAAAAATAAAACAAAAATATAAAATAGAAAAAATAATACGGAGTAATAATTTACGCGCCCAGGCACGTGCCGTCTCACTTAGTGAGGCCCAGTTATTATGCCATCTGGTGGGCTCCCGTGGGGTTGACAAAATTTTAGAATTGCAAGAGAAAAACACTCTTTAAATTTCATCTTCCCATTGGTATAAAAACTCATCAATTAGTTTTTATTCCTAAAACATTGTGCTAATGTTAACTAACGGGGATGACCTCAGAACCCCATCAGAATTATATCATCTCATCTTCATGACAAGATGCGAGTGCGCGTGCTTCACTATGTTTGTACGTCTTGCATTTTCTCATGTGTCCTCAAAAAAACCAGAAATCATTTGACTAGTGGCACTGTATTTTGCTGAGGAATCATTGAAGACGAGGAACAAGGCCATGAAATTTCTCAAACATACTATAAATACTGGTGGCCTAATGCAGAAGGGATCAAGCTTATACACTTTCTTCAGTTTTCAAAAGTATGGCTAAGAATCAAAACACAGTTGTTGGGTTTAACTTCTTCTTGGCCTCCCTGCTTTTCTTCCTCAATCCTACCTCGGCATTGTTAGAAACCAAAGTCAGTGATGCCAATCCTACTAGTTTTGAATTGGTTCGTTTCCTAGATAATTAGATTGAGTGATGATTTGCCCTTATTTTCCGTGTCAACAGGTTTACATTGTGTATATGGGAGCAAGGCAGCATGATGATATAGAGCTTATCACATCTACCCATCATGATATGCTAGCTACTATACTTGGAAGGTATGCTTAATTTAGTCTGTTACGTTGCATTCTTCAGAGATATATCATATAGACATATCCCTTTTCTTGCTAATTTGATTTAGGCCTGGTTAGGTGACATAATTAACTTATCAGTCAATTTTGACTTATTTGACCACTATTAATTGTTTGACTTGATTAAGTCAATATAAGTGTTTGATCAATTAGTTTATTGCTTTAAAATGCTCAAATTTAAAAAACTTCTCAGAGTAGCTTTTTTTTTTTATCAATTTTTTGGAAAAATCATTTTGCATGTAATCAGTTATCAACTAACAACCAATTTACCAAACATCTTTCTCCAATCAGTAAATGCTATCAACTAGTAAAATTCACTAACTCAATCAGCTAACAGCTATTACCAATCGCTCCTTAAGGAATTCACCTAATTAATGCAGCCAAGAAGCAGCAGCGGATTCAATGATTTACAGCTACAGGCATGGATTCTCTGGTTTTGCAGCCATGATGACCAAATCCCAAGCTCAAACCATTGCAGGTGTGTGTGTATATAAACTCAAACTGATAAGCTAGCTTGTTGAATCTGTTCAAAGACTGAAATTTTATGTTTTCAGACTTACCTGGTGTTGTTAAAGTGATGCCTAATTACAAGTACAAGCTGCAAACAACCAGGAGTTGGGATTATCTGGGCCTATCATTCAACTCTGCCAATAATAATCTCCTCCATGATACTAAGATGGGTGATGGTATCATTGTTGCTGTTTTTGATTCAGGTACTCTGCTTCTATCCACTTCAGTGGGTTGAGAAAGTAGTTATGATTATAACAGTAGTATTCAAAAAAAATAAAAATTCTAAGGTCATGTTAATGATATACAACAATTCCCTTTCCTATATACCAGGAGTGACACCAGAAAATGAAGCCTACAATGATAAAGGACTAGGCCCAATTCCTTCAAAGTGGAAGGGCTACTGTCAATCCGGGCAGAAGTTCAACCCCAAGAAGCATTGCAACAGAAAACTAATTGGAGCTCGCTACTTCATCGATGGGCACCTGGCCGAGATAGGCCAGCAGCCTGGAAACACGACAGGAATCGACGACTACATCTCTGCAAGGGACAAAGATGGGCATGGCACCCACACTTCCAGCACTGCAACAGCCTCACCAGTCCACAATGTGAGTTATAAAGGCCTGGCTTTAGGCACACTAAGGGGGGGCGCCCCTCGAGCTAGGCTGGCCATCTACAAGATCGGATGGGATGGTGGGATCGCGGCTGCTGATGCTCTAAAGGCCTTCGACGAAGCCATTCATGATGGAGTCGATGTCATATCTGCCTCCTTTGGGCAACCTGTGCCTTTATACTCTGAAGTAGACCCTCAAGACTCAATCAACTATGGATCCTTCCATGCTGTTGCACATGGAATCAGTGTCGTCGCTTCTGCAGGGAACGACGGGCCTGGTGCTCAATCTGTGAGCAATGGGGAGCCCTGGGTTTTAACTGTTGCTGGTATTACACCTGATAGAGCTTTCCCTACCCCAATCACACTTGGAAATGGCCAAATCTTTATGGTAACTAAATTCTCTTCTCTAGCTTTGTACACTTCTGCTAAAAGCCTAAGCTGGTAGTTGTATTGCACATTTATATTTATATATTATATGCTCAACAATGTGCAGGGTGAATCGTTGTTCTATGGGAATGATACGGGCCTTGTTAGCTTGGTTTACACTGAACCAGATACAGATATTTCACAGAACAATTCTTGGCTAGCTGGAACTGTGCTGTTGTATTTTGCTGGACAGCAAGGTGCAGATCATGATTTTCTTCGGGAAACTGTGAAAGGAGCTGGTGGATTGGGAGTAATTTTGTTTCAACAGACCTCTTCTGCGCTTGATTCTTACAATAGCGACTTCCCGTTGATACAAGTAGGTTACGAGATTGGAACTAAAATACTCCTCTATATCCGCTCTACAAGGTACTACATATATGTGGTCATCACTCATCAGACACCTTTTAAGCTTAAAATTTTCAATTCATATTTAAGATTACTAACAACATTATTAAAAGTACAGTGATCCAAAAGTGCGACTAAGTCCAACAAAAACTCATATCGGTAAGCCAATCTCTACTGTTGTAGCAAAGTATTCATCCCGTGGCCCTTACACTTTAACTCCGGAGTTACTCAAGGCTAGTATCATCTCACTATTTACTTTTTTTTGGCTTAGTTGAGGAAGCTTATGGTCTTAGTACTCACCATTAGTTTTACTTACAGCCGGATATAGCAGCTCCAGGAACAAATATATTGGCTGCGTATATTCCTGATGATCCTACTGTGCCAAGTGCATATTACTTTGTTTCTGGGACATCTATGGCTACCCCACACGTGGCAGGAATAGTTGCCTTGCTCAAATCTGTCCATCCAGATTGGTCTCCTGCTGCTATAAAATCCGCAATTGTCACAACAGGTTTGCTTACTCAGTCCTATATGGTGTTTAGTAAATAGTTGATAGCTGATAACTCTTAGCTGATTGGGTTAGTGGATTTGACCAAACAGGCAAACAGGGGCAATATGTTTTTTAAAAATTATTATTCATCTTGTGTGTTTTCATTTTTCTTTTAATTAAATAATTTTTTTTGTTTACAGCATGGACGACTGACCCAATCTCTGGGCAACCAATATTTAGTGAAGGAGACACAATTACTAAGTTGGCAGATGCATTTGACTATGGAGGAGGGATCATAAATCCCAATAAAGCAAGATATCCAGGCCTCATTTATGACATGGGAACAAAAGATTATATTCACTATCTTTGTGCCGTAGGATATGAAACTAGTGCCATTGGCAAACTTGCTGGACAAACCATTTCTTGCCCTAGAGGGTTATCCATTCTCGATATGAACTTTCCATCCATAACCATACCAAACCTAAAAGAATCAGTTACCTTTAAGAGAACTGTGACAAATGTTGGACTTACAAATTCTATATATAAAGTTGTAATTGAACCTCCAAAGGGAATAAATGTAGCGATAAAGCCAACCACCCTAGTATTTGGCCCCACGGTAAAGAAGATCTCATTTACCGTGACAGTTTCCACAACCTATCGCTTCAACACTGGGTATTCTTTCGGAAGCTTAACTTGGAACGATGGAGTGCATAACGTGAGAATTCCTATATCTGTCAAGGTTGCTTATTAAAAATTCAGAGTAAATGTATGTTTGAAGAATAACTTAAAGATTAAGGTATTCATTGCCTTGGTACTTTAAGCGTTGAACTTTGTTGTTTGAGGCATGCTAGAACTGACATTTGGTTAATATGTTGTTGAACTTTTGGTTAATCATTTAACAATCTTTGTCCAATGACATTTGGACAAAAACTAAGGAATTAATTTTACACTTTCAATAATTTAATTAGAAATAATTGTAGGTGTATAACTTAGGGATTGAAGGCAAATTTCTCATATATATTATTAATACTAGTATTTTGTACGCGCGATGCGCGAAAACTCATGCCCAATATTAAAATATTAATAAATACAAATAATTAAAATTTATAATTCGAATTATATATACACAAATAATATATGTATTTTACACACACATATATGATTTACCATTAATAGAAATTTAATTAAAATATAATCAACCATTAAATTAACTATATAATGATTTTAATAAAATGATAATTAAAGAGTAGGAAAAAGATATGATAGATATAGGTGTATGGTAATAATGATGGAGTTAAAATTAACGGTGTTATAACGGTGTAAGGGTAATTTTGTATAACAAGAATGTAATAGGGACATTTTTGTCTAATAACATTGAAGTGTACAACATTTAAAGCAAAATGTATACATTTATTAACATACAAAAGAGAGACATAAATCAAGGATATAACATTGATTGAGACTTATTATGTTTTTAGATTTCCCAATAATCATAGCCACAAATGGGGAGGAAGAATTGGTCAATTCCTGCTTTGCATTTCTCCCTCACAAAACAAAATTTGAATCTAATGCTTGGTGGGAACTTTCACTTTGGTGGAATTATAGCTACTACTATACTACAACTCGTTGGATTATATTATATTATATTATATTATATTATCTTCATCTCATCTTCATGAAATGATGTCAGTGCTTCACAATATAATGCTTGTCTGGCATTTTCTCATGTCTCCGGCCTCACGGAATAAAACATCATTTGACTAATTAAGCTAGTTACACAGTAATCCAACATATTTTGCATTGTTGAGGAATCATTGCATAGAAGGAATATGCCTCAAACATGCATAATACTATAAGGGTGTGTTTGGTTCGCACGTAGGAATCAGAATCAAAATCAAATACTTGGTAATGGTAATGAGTTTTGATAAAAGTATTTTGCATGTTTGGTAGTAGGGTGAAATGAAAATGATTATTAATAATTAGAGAAGTGGTTGAGGATGAAAGGAATGAACTATCATTTTATTAAGGAATGAGCTTTACAATTAAGGGTAATCAAAACACGTAATAGTGTTCTAAAAGCCTGTCAACCAAACAATAACAATGACTTTGATACTCATTCATGATAGCTAAGCATGTCAACCAAACACACCCTAAGTATTATCCTGGGGAGGTGCTTTAGTTTAGGTAGACATCCTCACTTCCACTCATCATCATATGCTTGCTACTGTCTTGGGAAGATGCTTTAGTTTAGTTTACTGCATCCTATGGAAAATCTAACTTGTAACATTGTAGTTATCAAGCCAACGATCTGACCGACTTGGATCAAATTAGAATTTTAATTCATATAGTAGTGTAATGAATGAGAAGAGTGTTGTATGCAGGGTGAATCATGTTCACAGGGAAAGATACAGGCCTTGTTAGGTTGATTTACCCAGGAGTCACATTCCTTTACAGCCAATAATGATTTAGACAACCTGTAAGGCATTTCTTATGGAATCATGCTATGCACTCTTACTAAAATCACTCATTTGTTATTAACTCGTGGTGGATCAACCAACGAACGATTAGAAATCGTGGATCCATCAGTGTGATTGAAACATATTATTGTTAAAAGATCAAATGTACAGCAAAAGCATTATGCATTTGTTATCTCGTTGTTCACCAAATCAACCATCTGTTAAGCGCGGGATGGTTCTCTGATTGGCTCGGCCTCAATAGGCTCCAACTTCTCAACTTTCCCATTTCCCTTTGGAATAATAAGGCCATAACCCCCAGCTCTTCTTCTGTAGACAATGTTAATCTCCCCTGCAGAAGAAGGGATATGGTTAAACACCGAGGGCCAATACATCATTTAAAGAACAGAAACATCTATCAAATATTCAAATCCACTTACCGGTTTCCTCATTCCTAAAGCCATAGAAGTCATGATCCACATTCTCTAGCTGCTCGATTGCTTCAGCGACAGTCAAAGGTGGCATGTCAAAGTACTTTTTCCGGACAACCTGAGAAAAGGATTAATAGTGCAATGTTTTAACGCCTAGAGCTAGAAGCTAACTTTACAATAATAAAGAAATATTGCCTTCTTGTGAAGGCACTTTTCATTCCCTTCTAACTAAGGGAACCTAGTTATTGTCCTTCACAACAAGCACTATAACCACCAAGTTTTTCCTCAAAAAATCTATACAATGTACCGTCCACCTCCTCTCAAAATGTATTTGACATTCAATATTCAATTTCGATATTAACTTAAAAAGGAAGTTGCTTTCAAACTATATGTAAGTGACCACCAATTGAGTAATAAGGAAAGATTGTAATAGTCGAAAAATCATGAAACCCTAATCCAAAGTATAGTCAATACAAAATTAACAAGCGGTAATCTAACCTCATCAATGAAGCCCTCATCTTTGCCTTGTTCCTCTTCTTCTAGAGCAAGTGGCTCCAAAGCTTCTTCCTCGGGCTCTGCTAGTACAACCGGATCCCGAACCTTCAGTCTGTCAAAGCCCTTCATATGCCGACCATGATCAGAATCTTTCTCCTTAATCTTCCGCAGTTTTCTCTGTATAACCGATGAGACCATGTCAACACTCCCATACAGCGTCTCCGCATCCACCTCTGCCCGAACAACTCCATGCTTCTTCGTGTACAAAGTCACCTAGAGTTCACCAAGCCGATTTAAGTATAACAGCAAACAAACAACCCATACAAATTGGCACTACTTAAAAGGCAAGACTTTTAGTCTTTTCCCACTGGCTTCATACCTCACATCTTTGAACTTTTGGGCCTTTCCCAAACTCGCCCCCACGAACAGACAACCTAGCATCCACTTCCCTCACCAGATGGCTATGCTTTTGAACTGCCTTACCCAATTTCTCCTCCACATAGCTCCTTACATTAGGTGTTAACTGTAACTCCATAACAATATCTTAACATCTCTTTCAATCCAGAAAACACATCCATTTCCATTATATCACCACTAATTTTTCTCAACAAATTCACTTAATTGGCATCACAAGTTCCATTCTTTTCAAATAAAACATGTAAATACAGCCATACAGATAATAATTCCATAAAAAAACTTCAAAAAGGGAAATTAAATTCTTTAGTAATTTCAAGAAAAGCGCAAATACAATCGCAAGGGAAAAGGGGCATACTATACCTCAATGTGTTTGGTTTGGATAATGAGTTTGACGGAAGAGAGAGGGCCATCCCAAGCCATCCGAATCCCCACTGGTTTTCTGGGTGGGACATTACTGCTCTCACTGATCTTGAAGCTCGAAGCAAGAAAACTGCTCGAAGAAGACGACAAAGATTTCAGCTTTTTGCCGCATTTGGCTAAAGAGAGCGTTGACGAGGAAGGGGAAGAAGACGGAGAGTAGCAGGAAGAGCAAGAAAACGGTCTAGCGGTTGAAGATATGGAAAGAGTCGCCATTTCTATGACGAGATTTCTTGCGATTGAAACGGATTCCTGGAGGGTTTTGGTAAAATGGATAGAATATTCGAGGAAGAGATGTATACGTGGCAAGGTCAAAACGTTATCCAGATTTCAGGGTATGGCCAGACACGTGACATTTGAGATCCAAATATGGGACGTGGTCCCCTTGTAATATCCTACGTTTGTCGGAAGGTTACAGTGCACCCCATTATTTGCATCACATTATATACACACACTATGATATTTTGATTTTGAAAATAACTAATTCATTAATCATGAATACAAACGTTTACAACAAAATTCAATAAAATGATACTCCGTAAATCATTATTTTGAATAATGTACTTTACATGAAAAGATAGATCAGCTCCCGAAAACTAACTACTATAAAAACACCTTCAAATAAAAGTATAAAATTTACATGTGCTCCTAGGGTTTATGCATAAGGCCCCAAAAAGTAGAGACCTCATTTTTATGTATATAAATTATTCTACTTCTGAGTTTTAGTAATCTCAATTCTGTTTAGATATTCTCACTTCTTTTAAATGTTTCTATAAAACAAGTAGCTTGAGGGCCTTGAGCAGTTGGGCCTGAGAGTAGTTTTGCTTTTGCAATAAATTGGTTCAAATAATATAATTTTATAATTTGTAGAATGAATTAATCTACAAATAATTAATAAGTATAAAAATTATAATATTTATTAAAATTGAATTAATATGAGATATATCATAAATCTTTGCACATATAAAATACATTAATGCAATGATTAAGGTGTTAAGTTAGGATATGATGTTTTATATGAAATTTGGTCTTTAGATATTTTTTTTATATGCATCCCATGTAGAATGGCCATCTTGTCACATTATCTTATATAATCCACTAACCTCCCTCCATATAATACCGTAAAGAATATTACATAAACACCGCAAAAGGAATATGATATTTTCTGATCATTATAAAGAATAAAATATTTTGTGAATTGAAGAAAATTTAATGTGAATTTGATACTTTATTTAAAGATTTTCTCTAAATTAATGAAAAATGTGATTTTACTCCTTCAAATATTCCCCACTAATTGTTTAAGTCCATAGCTTTTTGTTATTGTAATATACCTTGATTTTTTAAAATATTCTAGTTTTAGTCTCTAAAGCAACAAAATTGTTAGACATTGTTAGGTTTTACTCTCTTTTTTTTTTTAAATATTATTAACTCTATTACAATGTAATATCTGTCCATACATACTTTCTTAACCTACTGAAGCACAAAAAGTTTAAGATTTTTACTTAGTATATGAGTATTTTAGTAATTTGTTGTTTCTTCTTTAATTATAAATTATTAAATTTCTCCAATATTGATATTGCATCTGTAAAATAAAGGACTTGATTTAATAGGTTAGTATATATAGGAGAAAATATGGACGATGTACTACAATTAAGGAGAATTTTTTTAAGAAAAAAAAAGTGTCAATTTTTTGTTTTGTAGATAAAATAGTAAAACAGAAAAGGTTATAATGAAGAGAATAATCAACTACTAAAATATTCAAGTACTAAGTAAAATACTAATATAATGTACTCAGTAATTATTTTGTTGCTTGACTAAAAATTGCTACTTTTAAAAAAATTAGAATGGTTTGGAACTAAAACGACAAGTAGGATTAAAAATATGCAATTTCCTCCTAAATCAATATAAAATACTTTTACAAAAAGAAAAAAGAAAAAGAAAAAAAAGGGTATTTTGCTACTTATTAGTGTAACTCTTTGTTTGGTATTTTAAACTCTCTTTATTATCAAGATACAACAATAGTACAAAGTATAATATTTCATATCACAGCCTCAAAGGATAACTTCAATCGAGTTTATCGGGATACTTGATTTGGTAATCACAACATTACAAGTTTAATAACTCATTATAGGAGTTGATTGACCTTATCGATTTGAATCGGTCAACTATGAACAGTTTAGACTATTACCTCATTGTGATTCTTTTATCTTTTGTCAATTAAAATTACAAGACGGTCTTCACTCAGAACACACGCACATTCGAATAATAGTTGTGAATTTTTTATAAATTAAAATATTTCACATCACGAATATGCTTCATTCTTATAATTGCATGCTTATATTATTAAATTATTATACCGACTTTCGGTAAAGAATAATACAAACAAATTATTTATGTTAAATAGCCTGATTTATAATATGTACCAAAACATTTCATACATAAAGTATTAGATAAGATTTGTTCATGTGATATTATTGTATTAATATAATATTAACCCAATAAAGTTCCAACACGGAAGCAAACATTTCGTATACATTGTCTGTGATCGGATAAGGCGTCGATTTTTTTTTCCTTTTATTTTTTTAATATTAATTCGAGGACGAAAATTTATTATAAAAGAGAAAAGAAAACAAAAAATTACGCCCACAGGTCACAGGTGAGACCACAGAATCACTAGTGTAAGACTTCGTACCACACAAAACAAATCTTTTTAAATCTGTGACATAAAAAATGATTTTACTTTTTTATCATTTTGTGACATAATTAAAAAAAAACAAATCTAACCAAGTTAATATGATTAAATATCTTTATTTTTCAACTTCATAGTCATAAGGTCACAAATTTGACTTTTAACAAAAGTATTGTTTTGAATTTCTTGATCTGAGCCTGTTCTTTACGGGTAATTTAGGATAATTTATCTTATTGTGGTCTTTTGTCAGTTAAAATTTTTTATAAATTAAATTTAAAAAAAAAAAAGATATTTGTTAGGCGTAGAAAAACGTTAGTTGCCACTTGCCAAGCATGAAATCCGGATGTGAAATTGTTGATTAAGGAATAAGATGGAACGCAGCACAACCACAAAGATTGAATATTTGAATCGCATATTATCTTCCAGCATCGCATACGATTCCTCTCTGGTTGTTTCCAGATTTTTCTATAATATATAAATTTTGATAATTTTAAAACCGAGAGAAAAAATATGTATAGAATTTGACTGTAATTAAGATATTTTATTTTAAAAATGAAGAAAACTCAGAGATGTATCTTTAAAGGAAAACCAAAGATAGCGTTTGACAGCTCCGAAGCCACAAACGAAAGATCTAAGGTGGATTTCCCACGTGTCAGACTCCTATCCATGAAACCTTAAACCCGCAACCAAAATATCTCCGGGGTGGAGCCCACGGCAAAAATATCCCGCATTAGAAAATGGAAACATATGGCCATATGGGGTTGACATTATTTTCCTTTTTTTAAAATAAAAATTTAAGGTGAACCTAACAACCTAAAAAGACCAATGACTTTTGCTTTTTAGATCGGAAGGGGAGAGGAGCCGACGTGGCCAATTCGGGCCATACACTTGAGCCTTGCAGATATTTTGTGCCATATCTTTCTGTAATAATTACGATTTCTAGTAGCCATTGGATGGGAAGGCGGTTAAAGGGAGACTTTGATTTTCCACCGTCGGATCACTGCACCACCAAATATGGAAGAGATATTTTTATTTTTTAGGGAAGAAATTGGTGCTGTGTACTCTTGAGTCTAGACAGACAGCATAATCTTTGCTTTTCTTACGATTTATCTTTCGATTCGGCTGAGAGCCCATTATAGGGAAAGTACTAGGTTTAGGTTTTCCAGTTAAGGAAAATGGGTGAAGTAGTGGTGAGCGGCGACGGCGGCGCCGCCGCAATGGAACTGGAAACAGAGGAGGTGGAAGTGGTGGAGGCGCCGGCTTCCGCCGCCGCCGCATCGGCGGTGAGGTGGGAGAGATTCTTGCCGAAAATGGTGCTCAGAGTGTTATTGGTGGAAGCTGATGATTCTACAAGGCAGATTATTGCCGCTCTTCTCAGAAAATGCAGCTATAAAGGTTAATTTTTCAATTATTTAGTATTGGAAGATTGTTGTTTATGTTTAAATGAAGTTATTAATTTATTATTATAATAGGAATAAGAAATTTGGGTTTCTGGAAAGTTCTTTAATTTGTTATCCAAACTATGTATTTGGAATTGGAAAGATCTGTGTTTTTAAAAATCTTGTCTTTATAGGTTCTGAAACAGTTTAAACCTTGTGGTTTTGCAGTTGCTGCAGTTCCTGATGGTTTGAAGGCATGGGAGGTGTTAAAAGGAAGGCCAAGAAATGTAGACCTCATATTGACAGAAGTTGATCTGCCATCAATCTCTGGATATGCTCTTCTTACCCTAATTATGGAGCATGAAATCTGCAAAAACATTCCTGTTATAAGTATGCTTCAACACTACTTTACTGATTTAATTAGCATTACCAGCAGAAATGGTGCTCATAAACCCATAACTTAATGAATTCTACCTCGATTTACAGTGATGTCTGCACACGATTCGGTTAGCACAGTCTACAGATGCATGCTGAGAGGTGCAGCGGACTTTCTTGTCAAGCCCGTGAGGAAAAACGAGCTGAGGAACTTGTGGCAGCATGTATGGAGGAGACAAGCTGTAAGCAAATCCATAGCCTGTGATTCCTGTGAAGTGTAAACTTTCCTCCAAAGTTCCTTTTTCGGGGAGGATCTCATTTTCTTTTCGTTTTTTTTTTGGGGGTCTCTCAGACGAGCAAAAGCGGGCAAGGACCTGGTGATGAGAGCGTTGCGCAATTGAAGGTTGAAGCGACAGCTGAAAACAATGGTTTTAGTAATCATTCGAGCGGGTATAAGGCTTGTATTGAAAGGAACAGAGAATGCATTGAAAAAGGAAGTGATGCTCAGGTAGCACATATTCATTCCTATTTCAGTATTTATTGAAAGTAGTATTCAAGTCATTTTAGCCCTAGGATGTTTCTTTGATTCCTTGATCATGTTCTACTGTTTTACATGTGAGATTGTCTGTTACCGATATGTGTGCAGAGTTCTTGTACTAAGCCAGAGATGGAGACTGGGGAAGAAAACACGAAACATATCCAGGAATTTGGACAGCCGGATTGGAACAAACCTCGTCCAGCTGATGCAGATATGCAGAAGGAAGAGCAAAATCACGATGCAGGCACGAAACTGAGGAATCCCAGCGATCAAGTGGAAGGTAATGTTGTTTGACTGTTTCTCGTGAATCCTATGATGTTCTTTCTGTTTGATAGTGTCTGAGTTCTTAGATGTTCTTACAGGCACAGGCTATAATGCTGCTACAGTGGCGAGCGGAGAAGACAGGAGTTCTAATGAGAATTGCTGTCATCCTCAAGTGATTGGTCAAACTTCTGATGAAGATCCTGCGATCATGAATTCTTGTAAACGCGCCATTGATTTGATCGGGACCTTTGATAATCATGGAATATGCACTTACGTTTCTGGCTCGAATATTAGTGCGAACAACAAGGTTGATTCTCCACCCCTGCTCGAGCTTTCCTTGACAAGGTATCCTAGTGGCTCTGTCAACCAATTTCCAGATGAGAAGCACAAGTTAAACCATTCAGATGCATCAGCCTTTACTCGGTGAGTTTTCTTGCATTCTTGGCGCGATATCTTTGGAACGTTGGAAGTTGCCCTAACACGCAAGAAACGTGTATGCAGGTACGTGAGCAAGGGGGTGCAGCCCCGAGACTTGATATCCCCAAAGAACAAAGAAAGCGAAACCGACTCTGATAAGCGCTTGTCTGTTCACAACCTCGATTACAATTCTGACACTCATGGTCCAACAGCGAGCTCTCACAGACTTGTTCCACCGACAAATTTTGAATCTGGACAGGCTGAAACTCGACTTCCATCCCCCGGGCAGAGAGTATTGAGTGCCCCGATTCCAGTAAGAGGTGTGAGGTTTGAGGGGCTAAGTAATGCCTACAGCTTCATGACATCTCCGATGCAGAGTCCTGGATCGGCTGGCCATCAGAATTCTCCACGTCAGGCAAACACATTTCATCGCTTGAATCATCAAACTATAAATTCTCAGCAGCGTCACAGTGTAATTGAGCAGAATGTCAATACTGTCTCCACTCAGACCGAGTACAAACAAGGTTATCAGTCAGAACCTGACCGGGGACATTTTTCTTCTGCTACTGATCAAAGCGCAAATAGCAGCCTGTGCAACGGTGTTGTTAACTGCCATTACACTGGTGATGGGAGCAATGGCAGAATCCCGGTTACAATGATCAAATCTACAGCAGAGTATAGGAACGACGAAGCTTCTGTTGTTCAAGATGCAAACTCTCAGAGGTCACAACGAGAAGCTGCACTCAACAAATTTCGCTTGAAGAGGAAAGACAGATGTTATGAGAAAAAGGTATGTGCTATAGTTTCCAAAAAGAAAAAGAAAAAGAAAAAGAAAAAACTCACATGATATTTCTTCATATGTTATCATTGTTGGAAGAAAAGACTGACCAATCTTTGGATTTGGACACAGGTAAGATACGAAAGCAGGAAAAAGCTTGCAGAGCAGCGTCCACGAGTGAAGGGACAGTTTGTTCGTCAATTGCCAAGTGAACCACCACCAGGAGACACATAAGCAGGTTAGCAATACAAATCATCAGCGCAGCTTGTTTCAATGAAGGAGAGAACAGACCATATAATAAGGCAGTCCAGCTCTTGAAACTCCCTGTCATGCCAGGTCTGGGGAAGGGCAGTTACCACCCTCGATGTTATATAACGACGACAGCATGTACTTATTTGGAGTTGCCAGAATATTGTATATTTGTTTTGCAAGGGTTCCCATGGCAGTATAGGTTTGCTGTATAGATGAGCTTTCCGATTGACACATAGGCTAGCCTCTAGTTAGAATATGGATATTGTCGTTGGAGTTGTTCTTTCATTCCTTGCTAACTTGACTACTGCATGTAACTCTAATCTGATGATGTATCATACTGAAACCTTATAGATCAGCACTTGTTAGCCAGAATTTGAACAGTTATATTTGTTTTGTCAAAATAAATAAGAAAGAATTGTCTTTTCCAGTTTGCTTCATGTCAATACACAATCGGTGACATTAAAGCCAGGTTAAAACATTGAGCTTGTTTACACAAAACAAAACACTAAAATGTTAAGGTTTCGAAGCAACAAGATCTGCAGGCAACACACAAGGGCATAAGGCAACTGCTTGAAGCCATAGATCAAGCATGCAATGCAGGGACTGGACACCTCTAAATAAATCAAATACGAGTTCTGCTTTGAGCTTCTTGCATCAAGATGATGCTTCAAATCAAGTTTAAAATCCATCCTCAAGGTACCTCAGTTCGAAGATGCATTAGTAACCACACGATCTACTTCAAAAGCCCATTTGTAGAACCCCACACCTAACACAGTAAACTTTTCCTACAAACACACAGACACACTGTACACTAATCCACCAGGGAAGTAAGTGATCATATATTCATATTTCACTCAAACGGGCGTATGCTATGCTCCTCTGCACAAGCTGCAGTTAAACACAGCAAGAATTGTGTAAAGATTGAAACTTTAATGTATTGGTATGGATCACGTGAATACAGAGTGGAGTTGATGAGTAAATTACAGAGCGTCTTTCCCCATTTTGGCATTTTCCTTTATAACTACGCAGAAATAGACCACCAAGTCAGACATAATTACTGTTCATATAATCATATAATATAAGCCACAGACATTGGAAAAGAGAACCAAACCATCAAGCAAACAATGAAAACCGACAGAGAGTTGAAAGTCGAACAAAAACAATTCTTGATTTCATTTAAAGTGGGTGCAAGTATATAGACATTACAAGTATAGAGTATATCATGTTTGCTCAGACAACTTCACAAGCCCAGAAAAGACAATAGAGAAAGCACATATTGGCATATACTCATCAGTGTAACTCTGAACCACTAACTATAAACATCGTCCAAAATTCAATCTTGGAAGGAGAGTCACAAACTCACCAACCCTTATCAGTGATCAAACTGAATATGAATCAACCCATTTCCAGTAATGCTTTTTACACGAAACCGCTCCCGCTGCAACTCCTTTATCATCAAAACCCTCATATTCTTCAGCCTCTTCAGTGCAAAACTCCCCTTCAGGCAGACCTTCCACTGTAGCATCTATGGTGTGTAGAACATAGCAAGCGGGCAATCCCGGGTAGGAAGCCGAAACCCTCTCCTCCACTTTCTTTACATAAGAATTGGGCAAAATTCTCACAATGCTATTAAGCTCGGAATTTCGGACGATTATTGAACCGAGCTCTTCTTTGATTGCCCTAAAAACTGCAGAATCGACAGTCTCGCCGGGTTTCATCTTCTCCGATAAGGGCCGGGAACGGTTCCGAACATTACCATTGGACAATTCTTGGTGCGATTCGACGAGGACTTTATTGTCTTTTCCGATTACCCGGACGACAACGACTTCCACGGTGCGGATAGGCGGTGTGGAGTCGGCTAACGAGGTTTCGCCCTCGGAGATCTCGAGCCAGAGGTTGTTAACGTTCTTAGTCCCGGGCTTAACCCCCCAAGACGCGAAAGAATCGGAGGGCAATCGCGGCTTCAGCCAATCGGAAAGGGACTGCGGGGTCGGGAAGGGACGATTAGGGTTTCTGAGCCGATTCGATGAGGGCAGGGACATGGTGGGGATTTTAAGGAATCTGCGAGGGTTGAGAGGGAAAGAGAGCTTCTGGAGAATGTTGTTAGCTGGATTTGAAGGAGAGAGGAGAATGAAGACAGACAGAGCTGTGAAGATGAATTCAGGGACAAAAGCGGGCTTTCTCAGAAGGTGGCGCTGCGGCGGCGGCGGCGGCGGCGTCTGCGGCGGAGGCATGTCAACTAGCAACAACCAGCGTCGTAAATGTGCAGTGAAACGGATAAAGTACACACAGAGGTTTGGCCATGGAGATTTGGGGATTTTGAGGAACTGAAGGCTGAGAATCGCCGGTGGTTAAGGATCATATGATCAAAAAGATCTTATTATTCCTCAAAAGATTATGCGGAGGAATATTGTAAAAGTCAATTCTATTTTTTGGAATTTTTTTGTTTTTTCCTAAAAGACGCTTTCTTTATCTAAAGATTAAAGTCCTCATGGTCATAGAATTTTGATCATTCCCTCAAACTTCAAACATTTTGCTCCAATTAGATTGCACCACTTTTTCGTGATAAGTTTTAAAATTATATTACTCAATCTCCATTAGATGCGTCAAAATATATGATATATAACTAAATTAAAATTTTAATTGAATTTATTTAAATTTTATAATATCTATGTCCTTACAGTTATAAATTTATGTATTTAGACTAGCAACTTTTATTAACCAAGTTTAGTTACACTAAGCAATGCCTTGTATTTAGGGAGGTGTATTCAATCAAGACTTTCACTTTAAAGTGATGGATTTTAATTGACTTTTGTAAAGTTTTTTATAGATTTTTCTATAATCTTTTAAACTTTCATCAAGTTTATAAGAGTCCGTAGAACAAACATTTATAGACTTTTAAAAACTTTTTCATATTAAAAAGACCAAAAAAGGAATTAAAACTCTAAATTGAATATACCCTAACAAACTTCTATTATTATATCATTTATAATTTTATTACAAAAATATTTTATTTTATAAATCATAAATAAATTAATGCATTCTAAAAAAATAAAAAATAAATAAAATTTTAAATTATTTTAGATCAACAATTTTTTTTACTGCAATCAGCATCAAGAAATTCTTGCTGCTGTTCGCAGAAAAAAAAATTTGCTGTCAACATCAATAAAAAATAATTTTTCGTATTTCGTAGCAAAGTATATGAGAATTTATGAAAGGTTTGAAACGTACCGTAAAATTGATGAAATTTTGTCAAGTTTAGATAGAGGGAAAAAAAAGTTTGTAGAAAATCTTGAAATGTTTGGATTTGGGGTTGGATTTCATCTATTTATATTAATGAAGAAAAAGTCGATAGAAATCATATTCTGACATAGTTTATGATAGTTAATAACTTTTTGAATACCAGTAGACTTTTAAAATATCATTATACTTTTGAAGAGTTTTGAAAAGTCTGGATTCAATACCGGTAGACTTTTAAAAAGTCTATGAAAGTCTAAATTGAATACAACCAAATTTTTAAAGTTGATAAAAGTCTTTAAAGGTCTATAAAAGTCATGATTGAATACACCCCTTAGTTTCTTGAAAGTTATTCCTTTCTCTTTTTTTTTTCTTTTGGAAAATGCAGAAGAAAAAAAAAACAGGTGTTTTTAAACATTGTTTTTCATTTACAATTTGACAAAGGATTTCGAAAATATTTTTTCCTTATTTTCCATATTTTTTCAAATACAAATAAATTAACATAATTTTATTAATAATCAAAATTATTACCTAGTCACTTTCACTTTATTTATTTATTAATAATTTTATTACCTAATCAAAATTAACATGCAGGCTCTGTTTGGTAGAGCTTATTTAGGAGCTTATAGCTTATTTTAAGCTACTAATAAGCTATAAGCTCTGTTTGGTAATGTTCCTAAAATAAGCTAGTATCTTTAAATAAGAGCTTATTTTTGAATTATAGCTAGCGTTTCAAAATAAGCTAGTAGCTTCCTAACTTTTTTTCCATCTTTAACCTTATTATTTTAAAGAAATGACATCATTTACCCTTCCCAATTAAAACCTTTTTGGCTAAACCTTTTTGACTTTTTCTCTTCAATATGTTTGGTTGTAATTTCAATTTGACATTTGTATTTGAACATTGATTTTTGTATGAACTAATCTTATGAATTATAAACATTTTATTTTACTTTATATGTTTTCAAATATATGTTCTTACTTTATATTTTATTAAAATATATTGATTTTACTATTTTATATTTTAATATATAAATAAACCTATTTAAATTTAAAACTATTTAAATTGTATGAAGATGTCTTTTTTAGTCTTTTTACATTTATCAGCTTATCAAAAAGCTAATTTTACCAAATACTTTTAAGCATAACATCTAGTTTAACAGCTCTTCAGATTTCAGCTTCGAGCTTATAGCTTTTCAGTTTTCAGCTACTTTTCAGCTTTCAGCTACCTTTTCAGCTAGGTTTGCCAAACATAGCGGCAATATTTTTTTTCTCTACCGATGTTATTCAGAATAACAATAGGCAAGTACTCGATTTGGTCTATCATTTTCAAAAGCGAATCTGAATACATTTAGAGCTACCAGAATGCAAATTAATATTATATGTACCCATTCCATATCTAACTACTATCCATACAGTATTCAAATCATTTTGAAACCTATTACAATTTACAAAGACATACACACAACATACAAATACACGCAATGGATACGGGAATTTCACTACTACCCAAATCCGTTTCAAATTGACTATCAACTATTCAACCATATCCTACTATGGTTCTATATATAGGTTTAGGTGCATTGTATTATTTGATCCGTTGTCATCCATGTATATCTTATTTAACATTTTGAATATTTGAAATAAAACAGAGATAAAATGATTCGATTGAACGCACTCACATGACCACACTACTCGATGTTATTGTCACCTACCGCTATTATTTGTTGGTTCAAATGAAGATAAACAATCAATAAGCTCGTAAGTTTAAATAAATTTTTATTTTCTCATTCCAAAAAAAAATAGAAAATAAATGATGATATACAAGCTTTCTATTTTCCTATCATTTTTAATATATAAATACAAGAAGAAAAGCTATGTAAAAAGGAAAAGAAAATAGAGAAAAAAATGCATTAAAACGAGTATGTACTTGTAGATTTATTTTAAAAAATAGTAAGACGGTGCATTTTAAAATATTTTGATTTTAACATTTTAATGATATATTTTTATACATTAATTTTATTTATAAAAAAACAATTAATAAGATAAAAATTTTGAATCAGAATCTACTTGGTTATCAACATTGGGCACCAAGAACCCAATTGTTATGCCGTAGACCCAGGTCCACCTTACAAGGTGGACCTGGGTCTAAATTCACATACACTATACTTTACATTCACATACACTGTACTCTACATTCACATACATTATACTCTACATTCACACTTTGTAAACTCCACATTCACACATTATAGGATTATATGATACTCTACATTCACACTTTGTAAACTCCACATTCACACATTACAAGATTATATGTTTAGTAACTATATTACCACTGTTATGCATTCACACATTCAAAACTCTATATTCACAGGTCCTATACTCTATATTCACAACTTGAGAACTTCACATTCACACATTACAGGCTACAAGTTGCTAGAACTTTTAACTCTATTACAGATTCACACATGTATAACTCTACATTCACGATTTCTATACTCTATATTCACAATTTGAAACCTCCACATTCACACATTTCTGGGCAACTCTACATTCACACAATCATAAATGTACATTCACGATTCCTATACTCTACATTCACACATTTTTAGACAACTCTATATTTAGCAATATGTTTACTAATTTAAAAAAAAAAAAAAAGACAAAAAACGACGTAGTTTTGGACCCAGGTCCACCTTGCAAGGTGGACCTGGGTCCCAGCATAATTTGCTGTTACCCATCTGTATTGGGTTTGAAAAATAAAGCAGGCCCAATTCGTAAATTGGGTCACAGTTTCTTTTGCTCATATAAAATTCCATGATATATAATTTTATAATTTCATGATATATAATTTTATAATTTCATTTATTGACTTCGATAATTTTTATTACCCATTTTATTATAACAAGGATAATATTTAATCATCAATTAAATAATTTCTCAATTGATTGTTTCTGTATTTTTGTACTCAAGTATATAAATATATTATATTTTAATACATCTGACATTACATCTACTATATTAATAAGAGACAAAGAGAGTTAGGCCTAAAATGTGTAGAAAAAATGGCGGTCAAATTATTTAATCAAATGGACGGTTCAGATGAATTATTTAATCAAATAAATGGTTAAGATAATTCAGATTAAAATTATTAATAGAGATTACCTAATTTAACCTTACTTTTATGATTATCCGTTAAGAGATTACCTAATTTAACCTTACTTTTATGATTATCCGTTAAGTTTTCCGTTAATTTAACCTTACTTTTATGATTATCCGTTAAGTTTTCCGTTAAATATTCTGTTCTCCGTTAATATTCCATTAACTTTTAACTTACCCATTAATTTCTACAAGAAAGGTCTTAGGTTCGAACCTCATCTCAATCAAATTTGACATAATTAAGTTTCTCACTCTATTTTACTCTTATTAAATTAAATAAATTAGTAGCTACAACAAAAAATGATACATATGTATTTCTTTAATTTAGAATTATGTGTCTACAATACCTTTATTTGAAAAAATTATTCAGTATCAAAAAATTAAATTAAATAAGAGAAATAATTTCATTAGTTATATTGTCTTTATTTTCTCTCATGCAAAGATTCTTTACATTCAAATTTATCAATTGATATTCATTACATTGTCCATTATCTTATTTTTACAATATCTTGTAATTAAATATCAAAGTTATAGTACAAAAAAATTTAAAATAATTTGAAGCTAATTATATTAACTACTTGGAGATTGGTTGACAAAGAGAGTACTCAAATAATAACCCAACAAATTGAAGCGGAATCACTCTATTTTACTCTTATTGAATTAAATAAATTAGTAGTTAACCAAAAAATGATACATATATATTTCTTTAATACCATGAAAAAATAAAAAAGAATAGTTTGAAACCAATCATATTAACTACTTAGGGAATTTGTTGACAATGAAAGTACTTAAATAATCCATTACCCAGCAAATTGAAACGAGAAACTACCTTTTAATATCTTTGGAATACATAATATTTTAAATTTTCAAATTTTTATTAATTTATTTAATCTTTTTTCTTAAACTAGGGATTTCTTTATCAACAATAACTCATTCAACAATAATGGTTGAACCAAATGAACCCCAAGCAGAACACCTAAAGGAAAGTACATAGCTCCTATCTCATAATCTCATTGCATGACGTTGTCATCTATGCTACCAACAATAATCGAATTGCAAATAACACACTACCAACAAAAAGGAAGAGAACAAATAGTAAAGATGAAGACAATGACAATGTTACTCAAAAGGGAATTAAGAACACTTAGAAAAATTCAAATTAAAAGTAGTTTTATTTAGACTATCATTTTTAGACCAAATATTTAGACTATCGATTTTACAATGTTGCAAACATTTATTTTAGTAATAATTATAATGAATTTTCTATATTATCTTGGATTCATATACTTTGAGTTAGATATTTAAATAAAAAAATTCGACATTCAATTACCCATATATAAACTTCTCCTATATAATCTTGCATTGATATACTTTCAAATATTTATTTAAATATAAACATTGGGCATTAACCCATTCGCGCAATGCGCGTATAATGACAAATGCCCATTGCTCTAAATGTCTTCATGTGAGCAAGGCAAATTATTGTGTGAGCCATGAATAAAAGACATATTTTTAATATATTAAACCTACATTATTTGTGCACTGAATGTACATTATTTGATAGTATATAAAATAATGTACTTTCAGTACTCAAATAATACACTTTACGTACACAAATAATATAATTTTAATATATTAAAAATGTATTTTTTTATTAATTATCTACATAGTTTTGTTATGTAATAATGATTGTATATATTCGTAAGGTGTGAACCCAAGACTTTATTTGTGGTCGAATAGACTAAAATCATTTCACTAGATCAGAACACAAGCTTTTAGGTGTTTTTTTTTTTCTTTTTTCAATTTCGATAAGGAGATGACTTGGCAATGATCAATCAGTTATATCTTCTATGCAGTATATATTCGCCCATATCCTCACCATTCTTATCCAACATAAGATAATATTATTAATAAATAATAATATTAGTAAATAATTAGTGCATTAATATTATACAACTCTATATGGCTACATCAATCAATGCATGTAAATAATTTACATCATATATGTTAATATTTAAAATAATTAAGTTTTTTAATATACAAAATAGTAAAGGATAATTACAAAAATCTAGACATATAACAATAAAATTATATTTTTTTAGGTTTTATTTTTGTACATGGCATCCATATCCTCATCATCATGAAATTGATCGGATTCATGGTGGATTGTGCTTATGGAGTTCAACTCTGATCTTACTCATGAGAAAAATTTTGATTGAAAATTCTTACTCTTTAATATGATATGATGTACTCTTTATAAGGTTCAAACCTCCAACTTAAAGTTGTATAAGCAATATGTTTAGCAACTATTTCAAATAGCTAGATTTATACTGAAAATATATAAGTTAATAAGTTTTAATTTTTTTTTAATTTCAAATATAAAAACATTTGATCGTTAAAAAAAAAGTTTTAATTTTTTTTTTACTAGGAGCTGAGGCAGATGATTTAGCATAGATTCCTATTGTATGAATTTAATTGGCATTCTGTGAGAATTAATGTTTTTTTCGAGTTGTAGGTTAGTTGAGACATGAGACATATCCCATCATTTACCCTCTTCGCATATATTTAGGACATGAGCATGATGAACCTTTAGGCTTTGAGTTCAAACTTATAAACACCTAGACTTACATGCATAAAATTATAGTTTGTTAATTCATATCATCATATAAAAACTATAATATATTAATAAACATAATAAAAGTTAATGTTGCTAAAATTATAACAAGAAAAAAAATTATGTTGGTGTAATACCGTAGATAGATAACTTCTACATTTTGATTTATTCATTGTACAAAGATAAGACATTTTCAAAGTTATTATCTTTAACTTTTTACTTTTCTATTTATACATAAGCTTTAGTAACGGAATATTCCGTTAATTTTTTTATTATTCTTAACTTACTAATTGCAAAATATTTTCTAACATAACAATAATAATAATAATAATAGTAATAAAAATAATAATAATAGCGTAACAACGATGATGATTGACATTTATTATTATTATTATTATTATTATTATTATTATTATTATTATAACAATTAAATTAATGTATGCAAAATGAAATTCGTCTCAATTTTTTAAATTCTTTTTTCAACTATTTTATTATTTGGGTAAGACTTAAAATATAATATTATTTACTTAATTTGATTTGTTTAGTTCAAATTTATTTGTTATATATATGTATATATAAAGGTGAAATATATTATCTTTATCCTAAAAGAATATGAATACCATACCGTAATATAATATAATTATTTAAGAATAATTTATTTTCTCTTTACTTAAATCAAACCTTATTTTTTGTGACACAAATTTTAATTTTCTATTGGAAATCTATATTGCATTAATTAAAATATACTGAGTACATTTTATTTCAATGCAAAAATGAATAATTAACATATAACAACAATTGAGATCCAAATCATATATGCAAGAAAAAATGTATGAATTCATATGTTATAACTTATCTGCATAACTCTTTAATTTATATTCGGCAACATTAATAAACTTATTATAATTATATGAAAAAAGTTAAGTGTTACTGACTCATTAATATTGTATTAATGAAACTTTATTTATTTTAATATGAAAATTGTTAAGATATTTTTATTTTTGATTATAACTTTTTAGAGTAATACTCAATTTTGAAAATATATATTATTTTGATTATACTAAAAATAATATTATATATATATTAATATTTAAAAACTATGTTGACTTAAGTACTTTTGGTCGTCGTCCTAAAGTACTGAACCTACCTGGCTACTTGGCCTACATTTACTTTTGTTCGACCGAAGACAAACATTAATCTCATCTCCACGGCGACTTTGCGTCATAATCCCGTTTTATCCCCAATGGGGCCTGAGTGCCTGACTGACAACTCAGTCAGTGGTTTTTTTTTTTTTTTTTTTTTTGAGTTATTAACTCTGTTATAATGTACTATTTGTCTATATTTTATTTTAACCTGTTGAAGTACAAAAAGTTAATAGTTACTTTTTTAATCTATTGAAACATAAATAACTCAGGGTTCCAATAGATTTCAAAATTTTGATCCCCATTTAAAAAACTACAGAAATGTCATTGCACTACAACCTACTTAGCATCCAAATCTAATTAATTTGATTTATTTTTCCATTATTTTTAATGAAAAATGACTAAATTATTTTTAAAGAATAAATTCTCCTCATATGTATATATTTTATTAATAGAAGAAAGATACAAAATGACTTAATATTATGACCCATTTCTTCTTTTTCAATCAATCAAAATATATCGTTTCAATACAAAATAAAAAACTAAATAAAAATTGAGATTTCAAGGTGGATTATTTTTAAAAAGTTTGAATAATAAGCAAGAGAACATCAATAGAAGAGTAATATTACATTTGTTTTAAGACTACTGACTATTTTACAATACACTATTTGTTCATTATCTCGAACCCACAACTTCCAATATGGGAGTGCAACTTAGTGCCACTAGATTACAAGGTCTTAGCGAAAAGTAATACTACCTAATGCTCAAATAATATTAAAAACATGTTTGCAAAGTTGAAAATTATTTATTGTGTGAGAAAAAAAACTTTTTTTTTGTGATTTCATTATCAATATGAATGCATGCGTCTTATACTAACAAGTGTGGTAGACCAAATGACAACGATAACACAAAATAAAAATTGAACACCTAACCTATAAAATTGACACAATAAAAAACTAGGCATGAGAAAAATTATTATGATCAAAACTAGTTTAATGAATTATTATAGTTTGAAGTCACTATTACCCTATTAGAGGCATTAAGGAAGACAATTATCATGTGGCTAGAGTTTGATGCAGCGTACACCATATATACGGCGTCCCCATGCCCCTCTTACCTCGCGGATCAGTCTTACCCTTCATATGTGGCAAACTACTTTTGTCTTGCTATGGGCTCATATACGTGGAATCCATATCTATTTATTTTTTATATTATATTCATATTTTATTAAAAATCATGTTGAGTAAACCCGGTCAATAAAACTAGCACAATTAATTACAATAACATAGCATATAAAAATGTAGTACTTTCAAAATGAGAAGTGACAATGATATATTTATAATTATTATATGTTATGGAAATAATTGAACATGTACTACTTTTTACTTTAAATATTCACAATTTTATGTATGACATTGTAAGTTTTATTTAATTTATCTATTATAATTTATAAGTAGTATTAGATGACTATTTTTAAAAATTATTTTTTATTCACTGTTGATGTAGCATGCTACGGTTTATAAAGAGAAAAGTATGTCACAATAATAATAATAATAATAATAATAATAATAATAATAATAATTATTATTATTATTATTATTATTATTATTATTATTATTATCCATAGAATGTAATTTATATTAATTTATTATTTCTTATAGTATTATTAATTGGTCTTTATATACTACTTATTTTTTGTTAATTTCTATTAAACCAAATACTAAAATAATTTTTAAATAAATATATTCTGACTAATTAAATATTAAGTATTATTTTTATGATCATGAAAAAACTACAACCACAACTCGACAATTGACGTTGATTAACCACACTCATGTGCAAATTGAGTCACATTTATGTGAGGCTGTATCACGGACTGAATCTGAGATAATTGCTTAGCTTGTTACATATGATAATTTATGTGAGGTATCACGGATTGAATCTGAGATAATTGCTTAGCTTGTTACATATGATAAAAATGTGAGGCTGTATCACGGATTGAATCTGAGATAATTGCTTAGCTTGTTACATATGATAAAAATCATAATACGTATTATAGAAAATTTAATATCAGTTTGAAATAAATAAACTTTTAGTTATAATAGATATTGTAATATGTATATGAGAAATTGTGATACTATGTTAGATAAATTGATTGTTAGTGATGATAAATATTATAATATTTATAATTGAAATTGTGATACTTAGAAAATATAATTTGAATGTAAATATTATAATAATTTTATCAATTTTATATGAAATGTTATTTATGAAATAAATTGTAATACTTATTGTAATCTCACAGACAATGATTCGTGCGGTCCTCTTAGGTAAGTTTTTGCGGTGTAAATTTGAACACCTACGCAGTATTGTTTTTGGGCCTATAGATAGATTATGAGGGTAATGGAGAACCATAAACGATACCTGCGTACTAGAGTGGCAGATAGAAGAGACATTATCCAACAGCTGTCCGTCATGTGCGTTATATTGTTAGTTGAGTATTGCGATCCGGGATGATGTCATCCCTATGACGTCATTGTAGAAACTTTTGCCGGTGTCAGCTCTCCAAGTTGCAGTACGAACTTTGATATCGCGAGTCTCGAGGGCTCCACCACATAACTTCACTTGTCAATAAACGTAACAGTGATTTCCAGTAATGTCAAAACTAAATTATTGATTTCTCCGAAGCTGAAATCCTTCGATCAGCTCGTCGGCAGTCGGCAACTACCGCACTTAGTTCAATGCATTTTTTTTTTTAAACAATGCATTTGATTTTGATATTGATGACTTCATAGATTATGGTTTATACTTCAAATATTATGGCATTTTTTTTTTCTAGCGATTACGTGTGTAAGGTTTAAAGAGTTAAAGATAATTAATCATCCCAAGAATTAATTCTTAACTTCAGCAAAAAAAAAAATAATAATAAAATACAATGATTCACTCGTAAAAGTTACGTAATGAATAATGAAACAATTTGATTGATTAAGCAGGACGACCATCATGGCCGACAGACTTAAATTTCAATTATTTCACTTGACGCCTAATTTTTTAAAAATTATTATATTGTTGTTGTGCACTCGTGAACTACAAGAAAAAGTCTTGTAATATCTCAAAAAGGGCAACAGAGTGAGTAGATTGGGGTATGATTGGTTTTATAAAAAATTTAAGATTTTAATTTTGGCTAATACTCTCACACTTGAGCTCATCATATATTATCTTTTTACTATGATTTACAATCTCATGTGTTAAATAATTTACGAATTATTATACATAAATAGCAATTACGAGTTCCTCATCATCACAAAAAAAAAAAAAAAAACTTGGAACTATATATTTAAAAAAGCTGAACTGGGTGTATTCATAGTAATTTAAATCTATGTTTATTCCACCATTATTGTGAGCTTTAAATGTATGAATATACCAAAGTCAAATCCAATATAATATATGCATTCGGCATTAAATTAAAATAAAGAATCAGATAATTAAACTTTCAATTCGTCAGTCTCTCAGCCACCGGCAGCCTTACACCTCGGCATTCTAAATCGTCGCCTGCCCACCCACAACGACCCAAAATGGTTTGTTGATCCCATTTTTTCTTGCAGATTGAATTTGTTGTTGAATACTTAAACTAAATCAAACTCCCCAACTTCACTTCCACTAAATTTTCAACCAAAGTTGGTCGCAGCTCTCAGCTTTACTCGAATTGGTAAAGGTTGCCGGCTAACTACCTCGCATGCGTGACAAGGTTAGCTAGGTATCGCGTCAGCAGCCTGCACATGCTTAACTCAATAGTTAGGTAGGTAGTATTTGATAGAAGAAACGTAACTGACTTGAAATTCGACAGTGACGGTGTGAAAAATTATGTTTAAAGTGGACAAATTTATTGTGCACACTAACAATTGGTCATGTATGCTGAGATATTAAGTTCACACAATTAAAGTAGGTAAAAAATTTTGTGAAACCGTCTCACGGATCCTTGCCCATGAGAAGAATCGGACCGAGATGTTAATGTAATATTTATATTCAAAAATATAATACTAATCAGGAATAAAGTATTTATTACTTATATGGGATAATGTAATACTTTAACATTTTAATTTAAAAGTATTGCATTTTTTCTAATAAGTATAACATTTTATTTTATAAATAACAAACAGTTATTAACATTACTTATTAAGTTTTATAAGAAAAAATGTAATACTTTTACATCAAAATATAAAGTGTTACATTTTTCTGCAAAAGTGTTACACTTTCCTTTATAAGTAACAAATATTTTATTTCTTATTAATATTATATATTTTTTAATATAAGTATTACATTTTCGTATTGACTCAACTCGGCATGTCTCATGAAGAAGGATTTATAAGACGGTCTCACACAAGTATAACCCTTAAAAGTAAAGTGAAAATTAATTACTCCATATAATTAATTTATATTCTCCCTTCAAATTAATATCTTATTGACATCTTTTTCCATAAGTTATATGTTAATTTATTATTGGTTTAAATATATGTTGGCTCGATATCCTAGATACCTTCATGGATTCATCTATATACATGCACATACAAAATCAAAATATTATTATTAACAGATTCTAAAATTAGCTAATTAATCAACTCTTTTCTTTTCTTTTTATTATTTTAGGGTATGCTATTGCTCAGTCACCATCCAACATTTCGCAAATTATATTGTGGGCCATGATCATAACTGATACTGCAATTGTGTTGAACAGATACTGCAGTTGTGTTGAAAAGATACTGTAGTTGTGTTGAAAGGAAACTGCAATTGCGCGGAACATAGACCGTTCATCCACAGTATCCGTTTAACACAAATGCAGTATCCGTTCAACAGAACTGCAGTTTCAGACGGATGAAACGGTCTCTGTTTCGTGCAACTGCAGTTCCCTTTCAACACAATTGTAGTATCTGTTCAACACAACTGCAGTATCAGTTCAACACAACTACAGTATCATACATGACCCATGGTCCACAATGCAATGGTCCACAGTATAACGACTGCCAACATTTGATAATAACATTAAATTTGAATAATTCCAAGTCAATACGCTATTGTAACTCATATAATGAGTTCTACTAACGCTGCACACATATATATAATTAATTTTTTTTAAAAAAAGTATTAAATATTTCCGACATACGCATGAAATAATTATATAAAATTTTAAACAATTACTAATTCTACCAAATGACAATCGCTAATCATAATATTGACAACGCAGCGCTTAATTGACATAATTTACATGATTTTCAAGTAACGGTAGTAGGTGAAATAGTGTTCACCAAACACCGAAAAGGAATCCATTCTATTCCACCCTTACGTCAACTAAAAATACACAACTAGAATGGAAGTATTCAAAGCAATACAAACTTTATGTTATAATAATATAACACGAATTATGTATGCCAACTTATTTAATTTCGACCTTTTCTTATTCTTCTTGACGAGAAAAGCGCGAAACTACTACTTAAGTGTGTGAAATGGTAAATTTTCCTCTTATGTAATAGCTCACAAATTACACAAAAGAGATAAATTGCACTAAAAAGATCATGTGCTATGAACTTGATTGAAAGAACATTGGCAAAAATCGATCCATGTGCTTATTGAGCAACTTATTTAATATAGTATGATGGTGGTGATGGATGCATATGATAACTTTAATCTTGCAACATACATTTTTGGGTGACTGAAAGAAACCCACAACTACTTCTTAGGATGTGCACTACATAAACTCCGCTACGTATATCTAACCAATGAAGAACCACAATGAGGTAAAGCAGTCTAGGGTTTCCCGTAGCTGATGACCAGCTTAAACCTAAAAGGCCAATAAGCTACCCATTGAGTCAAATTAAGAATGTTGTGATTATAAAACCAATCATTCGATCAACTTAGTTGATGCTGCCTCTTAATGTTGCTACGTGTATTTGTATGATTGAATTTGGCTAACTAGTTATTTTAGAATGAATGACTAAACAAGTAGAACATTATTCTCGAAATAATATTACATATCTTGTATAATTGCAGACTATTACACAATTACGAATTTGTCTCCTCATATAGCTAACTACTTAACCTTGTACCAGGAAATACCCATGATCTCTTTATATCCATTAGTTAACATACATGATACATGTGATAAATTTCTGTGGCTTGGTTCTAGTGTTTTCCACCGGATTTGATATCTTTTCACGTAGCTTTGACGTTGATGGAGTGAACTAAGAATGCGCTGTCGGTGACCATTGTTTAATACTTCGCAGAAAATAGCATGTGTTGTACTCTTATTTTTTATTATTAATTTTTATATTTACACAAAAAAATTTAATATAGACATTATTAGTATTAAGATCACATGAAAAAAGTAATTTATTAGTGTCTGTTACATTAAAAATAAAAATAAAGAAGTCAAATTTAAGAATTTATGTAGTAGAACTCTTGTTTAAGAGCATCTGAGCATAATTCATAGTGTTTGGAATAGTATTTGTTCACATGGAGGAGAGAAAGAAAGAGAGAGAAGATAAGAGTTTCTCATGCAATAATTAAGTTTATTTCAGAAAGTGGAATCCAAATGCTTTAATATTCAATTGCGACAAACGTGCGTGACAACCACCAGAGATGCCCAGCGGGAGCATGCCGTGCACGCGCCCGCTGGGCTCATCAAGCGCGCCTGACAGCTCCTATTTTTATTTATTTTTTAAATTAGTTTTGTTTTATTTATTTTTTTCATCCCCTTTTATTTTCTCTTTCTTAATTACACTTATAAAAACTACTCAAAAATCGTGAATAAACTCCATTAATTGAGAGTGGTCAGAGTGAAGTATACGTTTTAAAATATTGTGCCATCGATATGTTCCGCAAAACAATGCACATGAATACATGAGTACATGCATATGACCCTTCCTTGTGTTCTCTGCAAAAATTAAAGCCGACAGGTACACTCAAATCACTGCAACTCTCCCTCTTTTCATCGGTCCTATCATTCATTTCGCAAACCTAATTGTAATATTATCGGTGTTTGATTGGATGTAGTTAAATTTTTTTGGCTACTCAAATTACAGTTTGAGTGTTTAGTTGTTGAGAATTGTGTTTTAGAGAGAATTATAATTTCACTGAATTACAATTTTCTTTATTTTATTGAATTGCAATTCATACATTCCACTTATGAATTGCAATTCAATAGAAAAAAAAAAAAGAAAATGAAAAATGAAGTAAACTACTTTTTTTACCCTTGATTATTAATTGTAATATTATTATTAAATAAATACATTTTAGTTTTTATATCACTTTTTTCCCTTCTCATTCACGATAAATCTATTCCTCTCTATCCAACACTGTAATTTGAATTTCTACTTTAATATCACCATATTTTTTCCTACTGAATTACAATTTATTTTTCCCATAATGATTTTTTTTTTGTGGTTTTTGATGTGCCAACTAAGAGAGAGAGAGAGAGTGGTGGAAATGAGAAGAAGGAAAAAGAAAAAAAAAACAAGTATGAAAAAAAAAAAGGACAAGACATGATGGCTTCTCCCCTTTCCCTGTGCCGCGAGACCCACAAAAAACGAAGTGTTTTGCAGGATGCCCTAAATATTTTCTCTCGTCCACATAATCAATGTTTTCTTCGATAATTGAGAAAAAATTACTAATGTGAATGCTCTTAGCAAACTACTATATTCATTTACGAAATACTCCATATTACTTAGACTCCCAAAATTTAGAGTGTGTTTATAAATTTAAAAAAAAAAAAAAAAGACTTATGAGATATGCTTTTTGAAAAATGAGTCTTTTACAAAAAATATTTTCCTTTCCCAATAACGGGTTGCATTCTATAAAATTGTTTAGGTGTGTTTGGTTATTATTATTATTTTTTTAAAATGAGCAGAGTTGTATAATTAAACATTTTTATTGGTGACAACGACAGAGGTGGTGGTGGTGGTTTGAACTTTGGTGTTGGCACTCTTGCAAAAGTCACTCCTAGGCGCCTGTTGGTGGTGCGTTGGTGCATTTCATTGTTGTGCGTTTCTAATACAATTAGTGTGCTTTTGCATACCTAATAGTGCGGCCGAACGTTAAGGCCTGGTAATACTGGAACTTGACCTTATATGTGTGTGTGTTCACAATGAGAACGTTACTATCATATCTACAGCTCACAATTTTACACTACATTATTCATTTCTAAAACTCTAAAACAGTATTCTAAAAACAGAAATTCCAAATGTTTTTTGTGACTTATGTTACTAGACTAGAGAAACCACTATTTCCAATGATTAGAACAATTTAATAACTTTAAGTAGTTTTAAAAATTGATAACAAAAGTCTAATTCTCATATTTGGTAACAAGCTAAGTGACTACAAGAAACATTAAAATACAAATACATTTAGCAACCGATTAAACAGTTTGCTTAAATACCTATTCATATATTTTGATGTTTTACCAACCCAAACATTGTCATTGGTAAATTAAATACTTATGAATTCAAGAATATACTACTAATTTGTTTTTTTGTTGGCTAATTTAATTTAGATTTTTTGGCAGTGAATAAAATAAAATAAAATAAAAGAGATGATGTGATACACAACGAACATGGTTTAGAAATGCAAAATGTTTTCTTATCTTCATACCACAAACTAAAGAATATAATATAACACTAATTTACCACTAATTTAGTACTTTCAAATTTACCACTAATTGATGTGATTCACAGCTAATGTTTTTCGTTGGCTAGTTTAAATACTAATTTCGTACTTACTAATTTACCACTAATTTATGTGATACGCTTCTTATCTTTAAATACTTAGGAATTCAAGAATATAGCACTAATTTTTTCGTTGGCTAATTTAAATTAGCTTTTTTGGTAGTGAATAAAATAAAATAAAATAAAAGAGTTGATGTGATACACAGCGAACATGTTTTTTTTTTTTTTTTTTTTTGAAAATCACAGCGAACATGTTTTAGAAATGAAAAATGTTTTGTTTATCTTGATACCACAAACTAAAGATTGAGTTGGTGACAAAAGAAGTTCAACTACCGTAGATAATTAGATAGTGCGTTTTTTTTTTATTTAAAAAAAAAAAATTAGTGCAAACTAACACTAACGGGACGTTTGGTTGGAGAGGAAGGATTAGATGGGAAAAGAATTGCAATTTCATGGAAAAAGTATAATGCGAGAATAAAGTGGAGTTTAAATTTCAGTGTTTGGTTTGCAGAAATAAAATTATTGGGAATTTCAATTCCAATGTTTGATATACATAGGAATTGAGACTGAATAAGTAGTATAAAGTATAAAATGCATATTGTTGTTGTTGTTGTTATTCATAATTGACAAATTAATTCACAAATTGTTAGAGTTGTTGCATATAAAGAATACAAATTTTGAAGAGTTCTATATATAAAGTATTCAAAGGAACATACACGAAAGTTGTTGTATATAAACAATGCATATAAAGAATGCAAATTTTGAATAGTTGTTGCATATAAAGATTTAAATGAACTAACATACATAAAGGGAAGTTGAAGAATAATGCACGCTATAATTTAGAAGGAAAGGTCAAATATTAATTTTAGGTTAAAAAATGGAGGGTAATTTTGTCTTAGGATTAACTCTTTTTTTTCTTCGTAAAATCCATATAATTAAAATCGCAAGGGAGGCCATGAGATTCTAATTTCATGAAAATGAGATAATTACAAATTTGTGGAATTGCAATTATCTCCAACCATAAGAAGGAATTTAGTTACATTTGAAATTAGTTGGGAATTAAGTGAGAATGGAATTGTAATACCCTCCAACCAAACTACCTGTAATTGTGGCTGTTGAATAATTTTTCCGCTTTTGATTTAAATGAAATTCAAGCAACATACTCAATACCAATATACCATAGATAGTTTATTATTACCAATTTTGATATAAGCCTATTGTTGTTATTTAAAATGAATTTTTTATATTTGTGCGTTGCTCAAAATTAATGGAGTAACCACATTTTTTTTTTAAATCTTTTGATTGATGGCTATTATGTAGATGACTAATGCTAGATACTAGATTACACCTATTTTTTTTTACTATATTTTATCCCATATTTTTGCTTATTTGGTGCATAAAATGATATGTATGTTTAATAGGAAAATCCAACTAACGTACTAATGCGCATTTATATATATATATATATATATATATTTTTGAGAAAATAATGCGCATTTATATATAGTTTCTCTTAATTTGACAATAAAGTGAAGAGGAAGCAATTTGGAGCAAATTTGACCAGTTCAGAGCTAAAAAAAAATGCATGAAAAGGAAGCAGAAGATCATTTAAAGGTAAACCGGAAAGACAAAATATGGAAAATGAGCAAAATAAGGGTGTCGCGCGGTCACGAGCGTCGCCACACCCATGACATGACCATCTCCTTAGACAGGCTACGACAAGCCCGTGTCGATGCAATTGCGTTGAGCCTAACGCGTGGTTTATTATGTTATTTTCAGATCTAAATATGTGAGTCTAGATAGATAGTGAACAATAGCGTATTGTAGAAAGAAAAGAATGAGATTTCAAATATTAGGTCAAGAAATTACTTTTCCCTTCTTCCGACATGAAAGTAAATGTGAAAAATTAAAAAGTAAAAATGTTATTAGGCACAAATAAATTAGATATGAAAGTAAATGTGAAAAATTAAATGAGAGAAATTTATAGTGGTTTGAGAATGATGTAAATACTCTAATCTACTCTCTTTCGATTTAACTACCAGAAAATTCACTAGTAATATTGTCACCACACAAATGGCAAGTGAATGCAAATCGGTGCTTTGATAGCAAAGCCAACGCCAAATATTTCCAACTTTTTCGCATGACTTCACCTAGTCTACTACTCTTCCTCTTTCCACAAACTGTAGAGATCTACAACAAATCAACCCAAGATGATTTCCTCCAACTAAAAAGACTAATAATTCTAGATGAAGTATTAAAACCTTTTAGCGTCTTAGAGTGTTTCTTGATAAAGTTTCACAAGGTTTGCCAAATGACATATTTTAGATCGAATACTAGCTTGTAATTTCTTGTACATATTGTAATGTTGTTGTCATATTTTAGTATGAACTCATATATATATATATATATATATATATATATATATATAGTATATATATTTTTTTGAGTACAACTCATGTTTATATATACTTGACTTTTAAATTTGTCTGTGGAAGATATAGACAAATTCGAAATGTGTAACTTGCAATATTTAAATATGTATGATATAGACAAATTCAAAATGTGTAACTTGCAATATTTAAATATGTATAAAGTAAGACGTTCATAATTAGCAACAAAATACCCTCTATACTATCTCAACCTACTGAAGCACAAAGAGTCAATCGTTATCGTTTTGCCTCCACTAAGGATAGAACCCACTCCCATCATCTATGTGGGAGTGTTAACCGAGATAGCAGGTGCCACTAGATCACAAGGTCTTTGGCTTTTAATTGTAATTTTCTTATCTTTTAATTGAATGAAGAAATTTGTGTTAGTCATATTTACTAAATTGTGGAATAGAGAAATTTTTAGAAGTGACTAAATATGGCAAGAAAATGATCAAAAGTGCACAAAACCTTTAATATTTTAAGACCAGTCCTTAATAAAATAATATTATATATGTAATTCATTAACCAAAGTTCTCGATTAAGGAGCAATTAAGGTAAAAACCAAGGTCAAATTTTGGCTTGTGTATAACTCCCTACAACACAAGACATCAATTTTAGAGGGTTTAATATTTATATTTGATCTATTTGATTAAGAAATTAAAAAAAAAATTGTAATTAAGTCACTTCCCTTCACGTAACTTTCTATCTTGCATAAAACTCATAAGTTTTTTTTCTCCAAATCACGCACCACCATTGAAGATGGCAAGATTCTTCCTTCCTCCATTAATTTTATAATATTTCCACAAATTTCTTTTATTATCAAAATTATAATTCAATTTTCACTTCTCTCTCCTAATTAATTGAGCATGAACAAAATCATTCAAAATCTATGACATAATTCAATTTTCATCTCAATCAAATCTTCAGTTTTTATGTATAAAAAATTAGAACGGAGCCAAAAACCCTAAAAGACGGCCTCCTATATATAAACTTTTTAGAAACGATCCCAATCACTTTAATTAGGAATATAACGTATTCCCTCAGGCGATTCTCCATACAGATGTGTTAGAATATGATATATTGATATGTGGCTCAAATTAATCTTGGACCATTCCTCCAATGATTTCGCATGCATGCTCACGTTCCTACACTTCTCCACCGCTATTGTTGGATTTCCTTGTGTTTGCCGCATTTCACTCAATTTTGTAATGTATAAATACTCTAGGAATTTGCTTTGTAATTCACACCTCAATTGAATTCTTTCTTTCCTTGTCTTTAATTACCTCACGTAGCATACATATATATTATTCATTCTTTAATTCTTTTTGAGTGATAATATATATATTCTATTTTATTATTTTGTCATTATTATATATTTTTCCTATTATTTAACTTCTATAATTCTCAATTTTCGATTATTCGCTTCCGCATTATTCCGCTATATTCCTAACAAGTGGTATCAGAGCCAGGTTTAATTGAGGATTATTTTCAAAGATGTCGACTGTTACCAAGTTCGATATCGAGAAGTTCGACGGGAAAATTAGCTTTTCTATCTGGAAGGTTCAGATGGAAGCCGTTCTGACTCAGAACGGTTTGAAGAAAGCGCTAGCTGGGAAGAAGAAGAAACCGGCTACAATGACAGATGAAGATTGGGAAGATTTAGATGACAAGGCACGTTCAACCATTCAGTTGTGCCTGTCTAAATCGGTTCTACGTGAGGTGATAAGTGAGACGACTACGTCAGGTTTATGGTCCGAGCTGGATTCGCGCTACATGGACAAATCTCTGGCGAACAAGCTGCGCCTGAAGGAGCGGCTGTACACAATCCGTATGACGGAAGGTACTTTAATTCAGTCTCATTTGGATGAATTCAATTCTATTTTATTGGACTTGGAAAATATTGATGTCGTAATTGACGATGAGGATCGTGCTATTTTATTGCTTGTTTCTCTCCCTGAATCATACAAGCATTTCAAAGAAATTATGCTGTATGGTAATTCTCTTGGAGTCCTAACTTTCGACAGTGTTAAGTCGAACCTACTGTCCAAAGAAAAATTTGACTTAGAAACTAAGTCTGGGGACAAAGGTGAAGGCTTGATTGTTAGGGGTCGTTCAGTTGAAACGGAGAGTAGCAATAAAAAATCTAGATCCAAGTCCAAAGGACGTAAGTCCAACAAATCCTGTAAGCACTGCAAGAAGCATGGTCATGATGTGACTGAATGCTTCAAACTGAAGAACAAACAAGAGAGAGAAAAGAAGTCTGCTGAAGCTAGTGTTGTTGAGAGTGATTCAGAAGGCGATGTGATGTTATCTGTTAGCTCCGGTGACAAACGGAGCGACACTGAGTGGATTCTGGACTCTGGTTGTACATTCCACATGTGTCCACACAAAGACTGGTTCATCTCTCTGGAACCAGTTGATGGTGGAGTTGTCTTGATGGGTAATGATGCCCAATGCAAGGTTAGTGGAATTGGAAGTGTTCAAATCAAAACTCATGATAACGTTATCAGGACTCTTACCAATGTTCGGTATATTCCTGATTTGAAACGCAATCTGATTTCATTGGGCACCTTGGAATCTCTGGGGTACAAGTACACAGCTGAAGGTGGAGTTCTGAAAGTTATTAAAGGCTCTCTTGTTCTTATGAAAGCTTCTCGTTCTGGAAGCTTGTACGTGTTGCATGGCAGTACAGTGACAAGTTCAGTTGCGGTATCCTCATCGGTGTCTGATGCTGATCTCACTCAACTATGGCATATGCGTCTGGGGCATATGAGTGAGAAAGGCATGCATATCCTGAGCAAGAAAGGCCTCCTCGGTTCAGGTACGGGTAAATTACAATTTTGTGAGCATTGTGTTTTTGGGAAACAAAAGAGGGTTAGTTTCTCTACTGCTACACACCGTACTAAAGATGTATTGGAATATAGACAGGCTGATTTATGGGGACCGACTAAATTCCAGTCTATGGGAGGCTGTAGATATTTTATGTCTATTATTGATGACTTTTCTCGTAAAGTCTGGGTCTATTTCCTGAAACATAAAAATCAGGCATTTTCTATTTTCAAAAAGTGGAAAATTCTCGTTCAGACTCAGACAGGAAAAAAGGTCAAGAAGCTCAGGACAGACAATGGCTTGGAGTTCTGTGAGTCAGATTTCACTGAGTTCTGTGCAGCACAAGGAATTGCCAAGCACAAGACCTTGCCTGGAAAACCCCAGCAGAATGGTGTTGCCGAACGTATGAACAGGACTCTATTAGAGAGAGCTCGTTGTATGCTCTCTAATGCTGGGTTATGGAAGCGGCGTGATTTTTGGGCCGAGGCCGTTTCTACTGCATCCTATTTGGTAAATAGGTCTCCACATTCATCCCTCGATTTCAAAATTCCAGAAGAAGTTTGGTCAGGTAATCCTGTTGACTACTCTATGTTACGAGTTTTTGGATGTCCTGCTTATGCTCATTCCAGTACGGGTAAATTAAACCCGAGAGCTGTCAAATGCATTTTCCTTGGTTATGCTTCTGAGTCAAAAGGGTATCGTCTGTGGTCTTCTGATTCTCACAAGATCGTTCTAAGCCGAGATATCACTTTTGATGAAAATGCACTACTTTCTTCTGGAAAAGATTGTGTTGTTCCCAGTACAGGTGATACGCATAGTACTGGTGAGAAGGTGGAGTTTGAGTTCAGGCCTACTGATAGTATTACTACCACTGATGGTAATACTAAAGATGATGCATCTACTAGCACTGCGCCTCTCGTTCAGCCACAGCGAGAGCACTCTATTGCCCAAGACCGACCTAGGAGGACAATTAAAAAACTTGCTAGGTATGCTAGTGATGATGAAACCCACTTGGTTGCTTATGCTCTTTCAGTTGCACAAGAGGTTGATGGTGATCCGTCCTGCTATTCTGAGGCTATTTCTTGTGCCAACTCATCCAAGTGTTTGCTTGCTATGCAAGAGGAGATAGAAAGTCTCCATAAGAATGAAACTTGGGAGCTGGTAGAGTTGCCAAAAGGTAAACGCCCATTGAGCTGTAAGTGGATTTACAAGAAGAAAGAAGGCATCCCTGGGGTTGAGAAAGCACGGTGGAAAGCACGGTTGGTTGTTCGAGGTTTCGATCAACGTGAAGGTATTGACTTTAACGAGATCTTTTCTCCTGTTGTTCGTCATACCTCTATACGTGTACTACTTGCTTTTGTTGCTCTTTTTGATTTGGAGTTGGAGCAACTTGATGTAAAGACTGCATTCCTACATGGAGAGCTTGATGAAGAGCTTTACATGTACCAACCTGAGGGGTTTGAGGTTCCTGGAAAGGAACATTGTGTTTGCCGTCTACAGAAGTCTCTTTATGGGTTAAAGCAAGCTCCAAGGCAATGGTACAAGCGGTTTGATGCTTGTATGCTAGGGCAAGGATTCTCAAGAAGCCAATATGACAGTTGTGTCTATTTCAAAGAATTTTCTAATGGGTCTTTTGTTTACCTTCTACTTTATGTTGATGATATGCTCATTGCTTCCCCTGACATGTCTCTTGTTGAGAAGTTGAAGTCTCAACTAAGCAATGAGTTTGAGATGAAAGATCTTGGTGCAGCAAAGAAGATTCTTGGCATGGAGATACACAGGGATCGTCAAGCTGGTAAACTTTATCTATCCCAGAAAAAGTATGTTGAGAAGGTGCTTGATCGATTCAATATGTCTAATTGTAAGCCTGTGTCTACTCCACTTGGTGCACATTTTAAGTTGTCTTCTAATTCATGCCCTAAATCTGATGTTGATGTGGCTTATATGTCAAAAGTTCCTTACTCTAGTGCTGTTGGTAGTCTTATGTATGCTATGGTGTGCACTAGACCTGATTTGGCTCATGCTGTAAGTGTTGTGAGCCGTTATATGCACAACCCTGGTAAGGAACATTGGAACGCTGTTAAATGGATTCTACGGTACCTAAAGGGTACTTCCTCTTTGGGCTTGGTTTTTTATCGGAGTTCTTCTGCATCTACTGACATTGTGGGCTTTGTAGATTCTGATTATGGTGGTGATCTTGACAGACGTCGATCACTTTCCAGTTATATTTTCACTCTTTGTAATTGTGCTATCAGTTGGAAAGCTACGCTTCAGTCTATTGCTGCATTATCTACGACTGAGGCGGAATACATTGCAGCAACAGAGGGTGTCAAAGAAGCTACTTGGCTACGAGGTTTGGTTATGGAGCTTGGTGTTTCACAAGGTCAGACTGTTGTGTTCTCAGATAGCCAAAGTGCTATCCATCTCACCAAGAATGATACATATCATGCCAAAACCAAACACATTGATGTCAGATACCATTTTATCCGAGATGTTGTAGCTGCGGGAGTTATTGTTATCAAGAAGGTTCACACATTGGAGAATCCAGCAGACATGCTTACAAAGCCTCTTCCTATTACTAAGTTCAAGCAATGCTTGAATTTAGTCGGCTGTTCCAGTTGCTAATTCTGCAATAAATTTGATCCAAGGTGGAGATTGTTAGAATATGATATATTGATATGTGGCTCAAATTAATCTTGGACCATTCCTCCAATGATTTCGCATGCATGCTCACGTTCCTACACTTCTCCACCGCTATTGTTGGATTTCCTTGTGTTTGCCGCATTTCACTCAATTTTGTAATGTATAAATACTCTAGGAATTTGCTTTGTAATTCACACCTCAATTGAATTCTTTCTTTCCTTGTCTTTAATTACCTCACGTAGCATACATATATATTATTCATTCTTTAATTCTTTTTGAGTGATAATATATATATTCTATTTTATTATTTTGTCATTATTATATATTTTCCCTATTATTTAACTTCTATAATTCTCAATTTTCGATTATTCGCTTCCGCATTATTCCGCTATATTCCTAACAAGATGACTTTCAAGTGGAGTACGTCGACGCATTGCTTTATTCTGTACCGCCGGAATTTTCTGGTTACTTTAATTTCCGCCATTAAAAGTAATAAAAAACAAAACCAGACGCAAAGCACACAGTACGTGTCTGCAGAAATTCCGGCGTCTTCATTTATGTGGCCGACGAGTCGACATGCACCAGTGGGTCGGTAATTTATTATGAGTTTTAAATTCCCTTTTTTTTATGAGGGCTCAAATCTGAATGTCGACATTGTATACAATTAATGTTTAGATGAATCTCAATTTGTTTTTATATTGAGAAAATTGTAATTTTAGTCTTTTAATTATATGATAGGTGTAATTTTATCTCTAATTAACATAGAGTAGTTACAGTACTCTTAATTAGTCCCTAAACTGATGTATTAATTTTTGTTATGAAGAATGACGCTGTTTTAAGTTCTTATATGTTTCTACACAAGTTGTAGCCAATCAATGATAAATTAATAACTTTTGAATTTCAAATATAAGTAGTTATTAACAATAAATTATTTTTAATTATCAAATTACAAATACCTTAAACCTCAATAAATGCAGTCTTCAAATCAAGTTGGAATTGCAATATTGGTCTTTCTATATGAGTGTTATTTAAGTTTTAATACAAGATAATTCCACCTACTTGAATAATGACTAAATAGATAACTTTCATTAATGATTAAAAGTAGTATTACAATTTCATGTTATATTAGAGATGAAAATGATACCTGACTTATAATTAAGTGACTAATTCTATATATATATATNTATATATATATATATATATATATATATATATATATATATATATATATATATATATATATATGTTTAATGTGACCTATTATCTTGCTCTATTCTCTAAAAATAAATAATCTTTGATTATAGTTGCATACACGATTCCAAATGAAGCATCTTGATGACATTTGGACATCACTCAACCATAGAAGACGTAAAGAAAAAAATGTAAAATGTTCATTTTCTAATCAACGCAGCATTCAAGGAGAAGGATAAGGTTGTTACACAAAAAAAAAAACAAAACAAAACAAAACAAAAAAACAAAAAAAAAACAATAAACAACGGCGTACACCTACACAATTATAGAGTTTTGGCAACATGGACACTTGGCAATGGGTAGATTCAAATCAAGGTTGTTTTACCAAGGGTGATAGATTTACAACTTCTTGCATGAAAATCCGAATGAAAAACGGGAACATTGAAACTGCATCTAGTATCTCTGAAACATCTTGTCCAAAATCAATTTGTGAAAACAAACAACCTCCATTACAGTTTTACTGACGTGGTGAAGATCTTACTCAAAGGGGACTTGGTTGATGATCCTTGGGGTGAAGACAAGTGTTGAAGATTTGGTGGGGATAACCAAGTCGAAGGAACATCATACTCAATCACAATACTTGGTGGATGATATGTGGTTGGATCGCTTTATATTTGAGGCCAAAGTATATAGTGGGAACCTCCTTAGAGTTTGACGAGGAGAGTGGATGTAGGTGGAGTTGTTGTACCACCTAAAAATTTCGCATGCATTTACTTTATCGCTTTACATTATGTTTCTACTGGCTTTATATGCGTACAAAATCACTTGATCACACATTATGCACTTTCAAACATTTACATCCCCAAAATAATGCTATAGTAAAGTTAAATATTCGCAACGCATTTATTCAGCTCTCAAGCATATTATACTCTTGATTTGTGAAAATCCTATATACATATACATATATATATATATATATATATATATATATATATATATATATATATATATATAAACAGAATTATTGAAAGTCTATTCACCCCACCCCCACCCCACCCCCTCTTCTAGACTTTCATCTCATTCTACTATTTTCGGAACCAACATATTGGTAAAAATCTAATTTCTTGGGCTTGCCGCTAATAAAAGACAGTTGCTATACCCTCAACAAAAGCATAATACCAATCTATAGTTGTGTCTTATCAGCAGTAACATAGTTAATTGCTTTAATTAAAAAACTGTTTTACTATGCATAAACTTTCAAAATTTTGGTTTGACAATATTGGTGGTATCTATTCGTGTGCAAATCTTGTGTTTCATGGTTGAACCAAACATGTTAAAATAAACTACCATTTTGTTCGCAACAAAGAGGCTTTAAAGTAATTACAAGTAAATTACAACTCTACAAAAAATCAACTGACAGACATTTTCACAAAATCACTAACCAATGATCAAAGCGATAAGCTCAATGTTCTCTTTAGAGAACTTTTAGCTTGAGGGGGCACATTAGTACTCTATATTCTAGTTAAACTAAAATTCATTCTCCCTCGCTCTCTCAATATTATTGTGAATCTATCTTTTATCAAGCTTAACCTAACTAGGACTGGCCAAAGACCTTGTGATCTAGTGGCACCCGGTTGCACCCCACATGAGAGGAGGTGGGTACGAGCCTCAGTGAAGGCAATATTAGCTCATTGTGCTGGCTCATTGTACTAGCTATGAACAGATACTACATTGTAATTGAGTTAGGACCATAAAATTTTTTTTTTAAAACAACGCGATGGAATTATTGTAATTTTGTGTAACTTAGTCTTATTTTTTCAATAATTGTTTCACATCTTTGTGCCACCATTGCGCATTTTTTGCCGTCTTGTGCACATTGTCCATTCTTTCAGTGCACATTATTGAATTCGTAGGTTGTGAATTTTTTTTGTTAATCTATGGCTGAGATTCTATCTCACTTCTCTACTGCGGCTTTCTTCTCACCCGAACCCCTTCCTATATCCATGTAATTTGTATATTGAATTCATCAATAATAAATTTCTTCCCATAATTATGGTTTTTATTGTCATGCAATGTCAAATAGGCCCCTAAACTTTAGATCAAAAGTTAATTAGGCACCTAAATTTTTAAAAAGTGCAATTAAACCCTCAAACATGTCAAATTGAGACAATAAGCTCAAAAACAGGTAAATGACAAGTTATTACAGGTCATTTGTATCAATCCGAAGACGACCGAGTCGTCATCTTCAACGAAAGGCAACCAGTTCTGATTGCCTTTCCTAAGGAGGGCGAACTTCCTTTTCCTCGGGAAGGCAACCATTCTTGTCGGTGGTGATGTTTTTTCGGCAAGTGTTGACCGGTAACCTATTGGTTACTGGTAAATTTGACTTATTTGATAACAAATTAAATGTTTGCGGGTTTAATTTAACTTTTGAAAAATTTAGGTGTCTAATTAACTTTTGGTTTTTGGTGTAAAGTTTAGGGTCATATTTGACATTTTCTCCTCTTTTTTTTTTTTTTTTTTAATAATAGAAGCATCCAATGGTCTTCGATCACATATCTCGTCTAAGATGTTAAAGTGGGCCGACCGGGTGGGACACGCCTTTGAGGCCCACTACTTAACGGGCTATGAGGCCCGCTACTTAGCGAGCCTATAGTATGTTGGCTGGACCTGTCACCTTTATGGCCCACAGGCTGAACGGGTTAGCCAACCTAATTGTTTTTTTTTCCTACACTCTAAAGAATTAAGAATTAGTAGTAGACCCGCGGGCCTCAGTGGCCTGTCCCGCACCCTCGCTTAGGCCCACTCTTTTATGAGTTGTCAAAATTGAAACCAACCCCTTAGACTGTCTTCAACCTGCAATTATACTCACTTGCAAAACGATTTGGTACGTTATATAGATTTCTTCTTCTTTCTTTTTTTTTTTTTTAAATTTTCCTACGCGTTTAGCAGGCTTCTAAAGATCGACATAAAAAGCTGCCAATCGGCAACCTTTGTACTTTAACTGGCGGCTTTTGCTGCCAAGGCCATAAAACCTTTTTTTAAAGTTCTTTTAATTATTTTATTATTATTTATATAATATAAAAAGAAAGTGGAACTCACTTTTAAAAGTAAGAGAGATTTTCAGGGGTGTAGAAGGTAATTTTGTTGTCTATAAAAAGGAAGATAATACCACTATGATTCACACCAAAGATATTCAGTTGCACAATCGATAACTCTATAATCATATCTTCTGTGCTTCCGGGCTTCCGGCAACTGATTCTATGAGTACACGACTTCTCTTCAGTGGAACTCCATATTCCACCCTTCCCCACAAATATATCCGCCCGGAATCCGAAAGGCCAAAGCTGTCAGAAGTAGCCACCTGCGACGATGTTCCGGTCATTGATTTAGGCTGCGGGGACAGAAACTTAATCGTCCGACAAATAGGCGATGCCTGCCGCCATTACGGATTCTTCCAGGTTTGTATTCCCAGACAGAAACGCAAACAGAGTTTTTCTTTTTCTTTTTTCTTTTTAATGAATTTATATTCAAAAATTTTGTCTATTAAATTCATAGGTAATAAACCATGGGGTGTCAAAGAAAGTAATAGAGGATATGTTAAAGGTAGCCCATGAGTTCTTCAACCTATCGGTGGAGGAGAAGATGAAGCTCTACTCCGACGACCCATCAAAGACCATGCGACTATCCACAAGCTTTAACGTTAAAAAGGAAACCGTTCATAACTGGAGAGACTACCTCAGACTTCACTGTTATCCTCTTGAAAAATATGCTCCTGAATGGCCATCCAATCCCCCTACTCTGAGGTATTTCACTGCACTTTTCCTTCTCATCCCTTAATTATTCTTCACCATGCCATGGTTAAAGAAAGCCCATCTGCAATTGCAAATATAAATAAATAAATAAATAAAAGGAATCAAAATAAGTCATCCAACTTTATATGACCTTCTTAAACCGAAAATATTAAAAACATTAAAAAAGAACATGTATCTGTTTGAGAAACACTAACATATTAAACAGGTAATTTTGGGACTGAATTGAACAATTTTACTAATTTAAGAAGTTCGAATGAAGTTTTTTTTTACTTAAGAACCCAAGTACACGATCTGACTGACTTAGAGGACTAATTTTATTCTTTTTCCATATTACAAACTTACAAGTTTCTAATAATTATAAAATTGATCGTATATTTTTGTTTCTACTAAAATTCACAATCATTTATAAATTTTTATGGCTGGTTACAATCAATCATCATATATAAATTTATGTGTCCAGGCCAATTTGTCTAGACACATAATGTTGACATATTATGCATCTCTATCATATGCATCTATTCTATATTAATTAAACGCGCATTGTCACATTCCATTAATGCTGATTAAATAGCTGTCCTAATCAAGTCATCATTTCTATCATATTTGTGATTAGTATAGCCATCATTTTCTTAGTAATCACATGGTTATGCATAGGAAGTAGTATTAGCATAAATGGAGCATAGAGATATGGTTGGGTATCCCTCGACTATATCAATATGGAATTTATTGTATGGATGCTATACTTTATAAGACGTAAATGGAATATTAACATGGTTAAATTGTGCTGTGAAAGTTTGAAAAGGGCCCGGACTGCATGATGTAAGACTTGCAAATTGGTATGACATCACAGAATGACATTTGGGTTATCGTTCTCAATGACAAGTTGTACGTAGCTTTTTTTTTTTCTTCTTCTTTTTTTTTAAAAAATTTTAATTTTTAGGAGATGTTAGATTTCATGATTAGTCACAAGTACAACAGTACAACATCATGCATTCATGTCATGTCTGTCCTTAGGGGGTAAATGAATAAATTATTTTTAGAGATGGGTGTGTTTAAAAATTCGAAAAATAATTTCAGAAAATTACTTTTCGAGCTTTTAGTGTTTGGCAAGACATGAAAAATTAAAGTTATAGAAAATCAATTCTGGTCATTGGAGAAAATTACATTATATTTTTTTGAAAAAATAACTTCTCCTTATTGAGTGAAAGTTATTTTCTAGGCCTCTAGTCGTCACTGGTCTGAGATGGGAATTGAAACAACTTACCTTGTTTTTCTTTGTGGTCGCCTTTTGCCGGAGAAGGTGACCATTGGTTGCGTTCCATCTCTGGTAGAAGGTGACCCGTCGCTAAGTTTGTCTTCGGAGTTGACTGTATAAAGTTTAGGGTAATTGATCCCTTTTTTTTTTTTTTTGCTCATTTTTCAAAAAATGAACCAAACACACCATGCAATTTTCTGGAATGCAACCAAACACTAGAGATGAAAATGTTTTTCAGATAACTCAATTTCCAAAAAACACTTTTCAACAGCTATTTTCCTGATTTTCAAACACCCTAAAATTCTTGTAACACGTCTTAATTTTATTAATTGAAAAGAAAGTGAATAATAAAAATTGTTAATCACTCATTTTCATAGATAAATTAGAACACGTCACGTAAAAAATGGTGTAGAATTTAAGAATATGTATAGTACGGAGTATTATTTATTGATGAAATTGAGAATCTTTCTAATAACTCTATATATTGAATTAAGTAGTTTATTATAGACACATGATTTTGATTTAATAGTTTAATATGAAGGATAATTTATCATAGTAATTGGCAGCCATCCCAACAGTCAATTATCAGATTATTTAAACGTGAAGTTTAAATTAAAAGCATATCTCAAAATTTATATTAAGAAGTTCTGTTTTTGTTGTCCTTCAATTTTTTAATTGATTAATTATAACTTAAAATATTGGAAGCATTTTGATAAATGAGCAAAAACTAAGAGATTACACCGACAACTTAATTAACTAAATTATTCAATAAGTATTTTTAAAAAAAGTTGTCAATATTACTGATGACATAAACGGGTATAGTAAACTATATGAGCATTATTTTCGTACCCTAAATATTCAAAAAAAAAAAAAAAAGAACAGAAATTGACATTGGGACTTAGTATATAATTCGTTTGTCACCTGATTTAAAAGATCATGACTAGATGTGATCCCTTGTACATAGATGAAGATTATGATTTGATCGATAAGTTGATCACGTAACTCGCGATTTACATCCTCAAAGTCTCTAAAGGCATGGTTCTGTGAGTTTAAAATTAATCCAGCGAAATTGAGATCGCCTAAAGGAAAAAATAGAACGGAAATAGTTTTTAATATGTATATATCATTATACATATTATTAGATAGCCTTTCACATTAGAAGTGATCCTAGAAAATTTATATAAAAAAAAAAAAAAAAAACCACCGGCTATGCCGATTCTCTAGAACTTAACAAAAAAAAAAATAAAATTATAGATGAAATAGGCGATAAAATATGTAAGCCACATGACGTGGGATATATATCTTGAAAAGATCACTGGCGGTGCCGTCCGATTCTCTAGTACTCTCGCCGCACATGCCGCCAAACCGCGACGGACCACCGGCTGTACGTGTGTGGTGAGGTAAGCGATGATGCAATCGTGACGTAGTAGTGAAGCTATGGAGAAAGGAAACGCGCATTTGCAGATGGATAACGTTAGCTGAAACCAACATTGTTGACTTGGAGTAATAATGGTCATATAAGAAGTAGTAAGCTTTCGGATAACGTTTATCATAATGAGTTTATCAACTTTGCTTTGGTGATAGTTACAAGGCATGGAGTTAAGAATTTACAGGTTAGTATAACAATACACTATAATTTACCGCAATAACTTGTCTAACGGATTCTTGTTCATAAGACGAGTCGGTCAAGATTAAATTGAAAACTTATATTAGTAAATGTAATACAAAATCAGTACTATAATGTTTGTTACTTATATAGGAAAGTATAATACTTTTGATAGAAAATGTAATATTAATAGTATTACATTTTCCTTTATAAGTGCAACATTACTTACAATGAAAAATATAATACTTTTGATGAAAAAAATAATATTTTTACATTAAAATATAAAAGTATTATACTTGTTCTTAAAAGTATTATTTTTCTCTTATAAGTAACAAATATTTTATTTCTAATTTAATATTATATATTAATATAAGTATTACATTTACATATTGATCTGACCCGTATAAAAATCCGTGAAGCGGTTTCATATAAATGTGGTCACAATTTATTATCGCTACTACGAAGTTTAGGATAAAATGGATGAAGAATTCTTAAATTTAGAGTTCAAATGAATATAAAGATAAAAATGGAGGTACCATAGCATCGCACTCCGAGTATAGTCGTTATACTGTGGACCATGGATCATGGCTGATACTGCAGTTGTGTTGAGCTGATACTGCAGTTATGTTGAACTGATACTGCAGTTATGTTGAAAATGAACTGCAGTTACACGAAACAGAGGTCGTTTCATTCGTCAGGAACTGCAGTTGTGTTGAACTGATACTGCAGTTGTGTTGAACGGATGAACGGCCTCTATTCCGCGTAACTGCAGTTCCCTTTCAACACAACTACAGTATATGTTCAATACAACCGCAGTATAAGTCATGATCATGATCCACAATGCATTATGATCCATGGTCCACAGTAGAATATGCGCTTCGAGAAGGACAGAGACAACGAACCGACGTCTGCGGTGCTGCCCTGGATCCAGATCAGTATGACAGTATATCTGGACCATTTTTCTTTCGCTTTTTATGTAAAAAGAATTTTTTATTTTATAAGATTTATTAGTAAAAAAAAAAAAATCGAACTTTTATGTCTTATGCTGAACTTAATATTATAATTTAAAAAAGTTATAATATAAAAAAGTATAAGGTTTACTGTTGCAAATAGGTATGGCTAGTGACATGAATACTTTTATTATTGATATTTTCTAATATTGAAATATTAAGCGTAATAATAAGTCATGAATACTTTTTTTCCAACATCTCACATTAAAAAGTTGAATTATGACTTGAATTGATGCTTAAAGTTGATTTTTTGAGTAGAAAAAGCAACGAAACCTTTTCTAGTCGACACAAGATGACAAATATATATATATATATATATATATATATATATATATATATATATATATATATAATAAGTCCTTGTGGGCAGCTCAATTGATTTCAGGGGTGAAGTTTGGGAGAAGCTCAATTGATTACAGGGGTGAAGTTTGGGAGAAGAGACTATAGATCGAGTCTCACCAACAGCAATGTGGGAACAGCCTCTCAAAGTGAAGGGGTTCCTTGTGTGCAAACTATGTGTTCAGTTGAGTTATCATGATTTATATCCTTTCAGAAGTTTTGTCGGGCCGGGCGGGGCTTGATTTGGTATATATATTGATGGGTAAATATGCACATGTACTAGTCAGTCCGTAAATCACCTGTCCGTCGGTCACCCAACCTGTCCGTCAACGGTCACCCAACCGGTCCGTCGACGGTCACCCGGTCCGTCGGCCGCATGATCGGAAGCAACACACCTTGTGGATTGGAGGCTCACGAGCGCAACAGTTGCTTGATGTGACGACCGACAACTTTTCGGGAACAGGGGATCCGTGTTTTCATCACCTCGAGCAACTCAACCACTTCGAGCAAACCGATGCGCATTTTGCGGAGTGACAGCCCATATGCCCTCCACTTGCATATCAGACACCATGTGCATAGTGAATCCACTTTGTATAAAAAGGGGTCATTCCCCTCACTGGAGGAAGAACTCATCAGTACTACACTAATACACTTGTGATTTGCCGATTGTCTTTCTCCTGCTTACTCTTTATTACTGTTCGTCACCCGTAGAGCGATATAGCTTCGAACCGCTCAGTCGTTGACCGGTAGACCGACCGTCTGACCGGCCGAACGACATTCCTCACCACCCGTAACACACGTATACGTAGCGTAATCGTAGACCCCGTTTACATTTACGCTATCATTCGTAGCGTAATCGTAGACCCCGTTTACATTTACGCTATCATTGGCGCCGTAATCGTAGACCCCGTTTACATTTACGCTATCATTGGCGCCGTCTGTGGGGATTGAACGAGTCACTCTGTTCTATCCCTTTATCTTTTCTTTCTTTACACTATTATCCATCTTAAAATGACGAACAACAGGAGAAATCGTAGCCGAAGTCACATGCGAAAGAGAAATTCAACCCGTCGGGTGACTAAAGCAGTTCTAGAGGACGATTTACGCCAACAATTAGATCGGTCAAGGAACTTGAACAACGAGCTCACGTCCAATCCGTCAAGAAAAAACATACAACCAACCCAACCGGTTGGTTCGAGCGAAGGCCTACATGCTGGACAAACGAATTTTCAAATGACAATTACATGTGCCATGTTGCTGCCAGTAGGCCAAACGTTGACCTCAACGCCAAGTATATTTGGAGGGAATCAAATACAAGGAGCACCGCAACATGGACCCACACCGATGTGCCAACCAGGGCTGGGAACTCTTGGGTACTATGTTACGACACCCGCCCCCCGAATGACGACGAACCCCCAGAGTCCTATCGCTCAACAACAAATGCCTCAACTTTTCGATGCACAACAGTCGCATCTACAACCTCAAGGGAGCAACCAAGAGGAAGTTCGATTGGCGAATCGTACGCAAAGACTAGATCGAGAAGAACATAAAAAGCATCGACAGGATGACGTCATACAACGCAGGAGTGTTTTCGACCGAATTCGAAAGAGTGCTAAGTTCCGATTGGGGGTTCGAGGTAACCATGATCGACAAACATCACGGACGATTACAAAGAAGCGGCTCAAAGAACGCACTACAAGTAGAACGGAAGGCTTAGCTGGTTGGGTGGACAACCAAGATGCATGGAAGAATGGGTCAGCTGTCTGACCATGGGATCCTACAAGTCTTAGACTTCTTCGTTTGGAGTTTTGTTCGACCTGCACGTTCGTTTGGGGTTGTGTTCGACCTGCACGTTCGTTTGGGGTTGTGTTCGACCTGCACGTTCGTTTGGGGTTGTGTTCGACCTGCACGTTCGTTTGGGGTTGTGTTCGACCTGCACGTTCGTTTGGGGTTGTGTTCGACCTGCACGTTCGTTTGGGGTTGTGTTCGACCTGCACGTTCGTTTGGGGTTGTGTTCGACCTGCACGTTCGTTTGGGGTTGTGTTCGACCTGCACGTTCGTTTGGGGTTGTGTTCGACCTGCACGTTCGTTTGGGGTTGTGTTCGACCTGCACGTTCGTTTGGGGTTGTGTTCGACCTGCACGTTCGTTTGGGGTTGTGTTCGACCTGCACGTTTGGGGTTATGTTCGACCTGCCCGAATTTTCGTTTGGGGTTTTGTTCGACCTGCACGAATCTTCGTTTGGGGTTGTGTTCGACCTGCACGTTTGGGGTTATGATTCGACCTGCACGGATCTCCGTTTGGGGTTTTCACGGATCCGTTTGGGGTTTTGTTCGACCTGCACGTTTGGGGTTATGCTCGACCTGCACGAATTTTTCGTTTGGGGTTTTGTTCGACCTGCACGAATCTTCGTTTAGGGTTTTGTTCGACCTGCGCGTTTGGGGTTATGCTTCGACCTGCACGGATCTCCGTTTGGGGTTTTGTGCGACCTGCACGAATCTTCGTTTAGGGTTTTGTTCGACCTGCGCGTTTGGGGTTATGCTTCGACCTGCACGGATCTCCGTTTGGGGTTTTGTGCGACCTGCACGAATCTTCGTTTAGGGTTTTGTTCGACCTGCGCGTTTGGGGTTATGCTTCGACCTGCACGGATCTCCGTTTGGGGTTTTGTGCGACCTGCACGAATCTTCGTTTAGGGTTTTGTTCGACCTGCGCGTTTGGGGTTATGCTTCGACCTGCACGGATCTCCGTTTGGGGTTTTGTGCGACCTGCACGAATCTTCGTTTAGGGTTTTGTTCGACCTGCCCGAATCTTCGTTTGGGGTTGTGTTCAACCTGCCCGTTTGGGGTTATGTTTCGACCTGCACGGATCTCTGTTTGGGGTTTTGTTCGACCTGCACGGATCTCCGTTTGGGGTTTTGTTTGACCTGCACGAATCTTCGTTTAGGGTTTTGTTCAACCTGAATTTTCGTTTGGGGTTTTGTTCTACATGCACGAGTAAATGTAACCATCAGAGCAGCCAAGTTGTGCAAGTTTGTTAGCAGCGAGAGTTGGATGGAAGAATATACTACTTGAAAAACTGCAAGAAAGCATAGAGAAGCTTGAATATTATCTTATGTCAAGGAATTTGCAAGATGGTTGATCAGTCGACCAACACCTTGGGAGTCAAGCAACCTACACCAGCCAACCAAGCACAACCTGCACCGACGAGTGAAACACTTGTGGATGCCGATCAACCTGCACCAGCCAACCAAGCACAACCCGCACCGACGAGCGAAACACTTGTGGATGCCGATCAACCTGTACCAGCCAACCAAGCACAACCTGCACCGACGAGCGAAGCACTTGTGGATGCCGATCAACCTGCACCAGCCAACCAAGCACAACCTGCACCGACGAGCGAAACACTTATGGGTGCCGATCAACCTGCACCGACGAGTGAAGCATTTGTGGACGCCAATCAACCTACACCTGTTTACTAAGCACTTCGTGTGACGGGCGATTCGACCACTTGGATGTTATGCAATCTGGTCGATCATCCGCTAGGAAGCCTAGCCACCTTCAACGGACAACAACCACTTCAACATCAAGCCATTGACAAAGTGATTTGTTGAACAACCACTTGCATATCGACAGATTACTTGGTGTGTAGTAATCTACCGTGTTTTGACCAATCACTTGAATGTTAAGCAACCTATGTCGGTATGGCGAGCAACCGGTAGACAAATCGCTTGGATGAGGAGCAACGGACGATCAACCACCTGGATGGCAACGTACACTTGGCCAACCACTCTGATGTCAAGTAACTTGTGACAAAGTGATATGTCAATTGACTACATGGATGTGAGGCATCTGTCGACAAATCAACCAATCGTGCGGGTAAGAGGCGACGTGCACGAGCAAACACCCAATCAAGGAAACAACATGTTACGTAATGACAAAGTGAAGGAAGGAAATGATTCATACACGCAAAGTTAAAAGTACAACCGACACAAGCGGGGTCGGTCTCCCGATCCACAAACAAGCAACTACGACTATGGAGGACAAAACAATCATGGATCTTGACCACGCGATGAGGAAGGACCCGTCGGAGGCTTCTTGAAGGGCTCTGGACCAGGAGGTGTCAGATCTTCGGGCAGAATGGTACGAACCGATTCCCAATCCTCAGGGAGAACATTTTGTAATATGTGATACAAAGTTTGTTGCATGCCCCTTGTTCCTTTGAGATAACCCCATGCGGTCACCTTACGTATCATCGCTGATATCACTGGGTCTTCTCGGAACATATGGAACAAAGGAATGGCTGCATCCTCGGAGGGACATAAAGCAGACAACAGACCGGGCACCTCGGATGGTCGAGATACGAAATAAGCAATGGCATCTCGACGAAACTGATCGGAATTTGGATACTGTCCCAAAGAATAGAGTTGGGCATCCAAATGGGATATTTGTTCTCGACGAGATTCGAGTTGGTTTTCCAAATGGGATATTTGTTCTCGACGAGATTCGAGTTGGTTTTCCAAATGGGATATTTGTTCTCGACGAGATTCGAGTTGGTTTTCCTGATCCCTCACGGTGGCCCTGAGTGATTGTGTTTCTTTTTCCCATCCTATAGCAATAAGCTGGCATCGCAGGAACAACTCGGCGCTTGTGCTAGCAACCTGACATAAACACGATCATAAACCACAGTTTAGAAAGTACCAAACGAAGAAAAGAGAGATCAGCAACTCAATGATTGGAGTAAGTACGTTAGCTAGGTGATGGGCTAGCTGCTCAGCAACTTTTTCGTTGGACAAAGTGGCGATGCCCGAGGGTGGAGGACTCAGTTGGAGTAACAGATCAAACATTTTTCGCAAATCAACTGGTGCGCGGGTCAACGCGCTCACAAGTGGAGACCCCCCATCGAGGTTAGGACAAGTGGCAAAAGCGTTCCCCGACACCTCACTTTCAACCTCACCTATGGGACGCTTCCCATGTGATTTAGGGGGAAACGGAGCAGAAGGAAAGCCAGGGCTACCAAATTCATAATGGGGGATAGTAGGAGGTACAAATTTCTTTTTCAAAATAATCTTTGGCAATCCCGGTCGACTACTCCCGCTTGCGCCTGCACCTAGCAGTTCCTTTAATTCCGGATCAATATCCGGCGCTCCTGGATGTCAATAAGAAATAACAAAACGTGTGAGGAATCAAAGATTAAAAGGGGAGACATGTGCTAACCGTTTAAGATCCAACCTTGGGCCCCGTAAATTGGAGCAGGGAGTCGAGCTGCATCAAAAGCCTCTGCGGAGTGGTAAATCTCCCAAGAATAGCATTCAGACTTAATCTTCTCAACAGCAATGTGAATCTCTGGAGTCTCAGGGGGTACCACGCACTTACGCATCCGACGAGACCATTCATTTTTAAAAGGAAGATCACCATCCAAACGAACCCGAAGAAATTTCTCTTTCCATCTACGGTTGTTGTCAGGCAAGTCAGAAACTTTCCCAGCCGTCCCACGACATTGGATAATGACAAAACCGTTGCGATGGTTCTTCCCCATGCACTTTACCAGATGGAGAAAATTGAAGAGTTCTAGTGTACAAGGCACTTGGTGACGTTTGCAAATCTGAGGGTAGCATGCAAGAATACGGTGTGCGTTGGGTGCTATCTGACCTGGAACTATGCCGTAATAATTCACGAAGTCAACAAGGAACGGGTCAAAGGGGATGCGCAAACCGGCTTTCAAGGAATCAAAATGCACACCTACCCAATTCTTTTGGTGGCAATTAATGATGTTGGAAGGACGACGATCAATTGAGTAAGAAATCCCCTTTCCAATTAGCTTCTTGAGTTGTTCTACCTCTTTGTCGGTAAAATCAATTCCAACGATACGAGCACCATCGGAATCCAAGTCGACATAGTCACGTGATACTCCAGTTTGACTTCTTGAGAGTTCTTTGGGATTATGGGAGGTACCTTCGCCTAGTTGAACCTCAAAATTCTTTGATGAAATTTTTGAACGCTTGGATCGCGGGGTAACGTGCGAACGAGCTTGGGGCGCATCGTCAGAATTACTCGATTCCTCAGACGCACTAACATCCTCATCATCGCTGTCATAGTCGCGCATACACCATTTTTTGTCTTGCGACATGCTACATTAGCAAA